>NC_133660.1:303651697-303870009 GCF_037893015.1 Macrotis lagotis | reverse complement strand
CTTTACCACCACAAACAGGGCTACTATGAATATTTTTGTACAAGTGATGTTTTTTACCTTTTTTTCACCATCTCTTCAGGGTATACACCCAGTAGTAGTATTGCTGGATCAAAGCGTATACACATTTTTGTTGCCCTTTGGGCGTAGTTCCAGACTGTTCTCCAGAAAAGTTGAATGAGTTCACAACTCCACCAACAATGTATTAATGTCCCAGATTTCCCACAACCCTTCCAATAATGACTGCTGTCCTTTCTAGCCATATTGGCCAGCCTGAGAGGTGTGAGGTGGTACCTCAGAGATGTTTTAATTTGCATTTTTCTAATAAGTAATTATTTAGAGTAATTTTTCATATGACTATGGATTGCTTTGATCTCCTCATCTGTAAATTACTTTGGCAATATTTCTAACAAGACAAATTGCATATTAGGTGAGGTATGAAGTGGATACTGTCAGCAGTAATCTGTAGTGTTCAAAACTCACATTAAATATTCATTTTGCATTATGATTTTTCCCTGTTTTTCTCATTATTTTCTTTTTTCTTTAGTTTTTAAGATTTCAACAGATTTTTTTATGTTCAGGAACTTCAGTTTATTGTTTTATTACTTTGTTCTTCATATTTTTTCAGTTAGCATTTTTAAAAATTTATTTTTACAGTAATACAATAGTCATGTAAAAGTAAACATAAGCCCCCTCTACCCACAAAGATAGAGGAATCTCAAGAAAAATAAAGAAAAAGAGAGAAAAAAGTGTACTTGAATCTGTGTTCAGAAACTATCAGTTTTATCTCTGGGATGGATCACATTCTTTATCAGAGAAGGTTCTTCAATATTTTTGCCCTCAGTTACTATTGTTAACTGTATTACCCTCCATTCTATTCCTCTTCACTCCCATTTATTTTATTCTTTCTTTCCTTGCATGCTATTCCTACTCAAAAGTTGTACTGACTACCCTCTCCCAGGATCTTCCCTCTCTTCTATTACACACAATCTCTCCCCTCCCCCATCCCCTTCTTATTATCCTTTTCCTCTATTTCCTCTAGGGTAAAAAAGATTCGTGTACCCTATTGAGTATTTATGTTATTTCCTCTCTGAACAACTTTGGATGAGAATGAAGGCTCACTCATTCCACCTCACCTTCTCTCCTTCCACTCCACTGCAAAAGCTTTTGTTGGACTCTTTTAGATGAAATCTTAGCCCATTCTAACTCTCCTCTACCATTCTCCTAGTACATTCTATTTTGTCTATTGACTGCATCTTGATATTATATATTTATATTCAGCTCAATCCTCTTCCTTATCTATATATGTTCCTTCTAACTGCTCTTATAAATGAGAAGGTAGATATGAGTATTATCAGTGTCATCTTCCCATGAAGGAATAAACAAAGTTCAACTTCATTAAATCCCTCATAATTTGTCCTTCCCATCCACCTTCTCTATGCTTCACCTGAATCCTGTGCTTGAAGATCAAACTTTCTATTCAGTTCTGGCTGTTTCAGAAAAGATTGAAAGCCCCCTATTTCATTAAATGTCCCCTGAAAGAGAATTTTCACTTTTGTTGGGTAGTTGATTCCCAGTTGTAATCTAAGTTCTTTTGCCTTCAGTTCATGCAAATCCTTACAGGCTTCCCTGAAATACCATCCCTCCTGGTTTCTAATAGAAAAACAGTGTTCCATGACATACATATACAACAGTTTACTAAGCCATTCCCCAGCTGAAGGACATTTACTTGATTTCCACTTCTTTGCCACCACAAACAGGGCTACTATAAATCTTTTTGTACAAGTAATGTTTTTACCCTTTTTCATCATCTCTTCATAGTATAGACCCAGTAGTGGTATTGCTGGATCAAAGCATATACACATTATTGTTGCCCTTTGGGCATAGTTCCAAATAGCTCTCCAGAAGAGTTGGATGAGTTCACAGCTCCACCAACAGTGTAATAGTGTCCCAGATTTCCCACAACCCTTCCAACAATGATTATTATCCTTCCTGGTCATATTGGCCAATCTGAGAGGTATGAGGTGGTACCTCAGAGAAGCTTTAATTTGCATTTCTCTAATAATTAATGATTTGGAGCATTTTTTCATATGGCTATGGATTGCTTTGATCTCCTCATCTGTAAATTGTCTTTACATATCTTTGACCATTTGTCAATTGGGGAATGGCTTTTTGTTTTAAAAATATGACTCAGTTCTCTGTATACTTTAGAAATGAGTCCTTTGTCAGAATCATTAGTTGTAAAGATTGTTTCCCAATTTACTACATTTCTTTTGATCTTGGTAATATTGGTTTTATCTGTGCAAAAGCTTTTTAATTTAATGTAATCAAAATCATCTAATTTGGTTTTGGTGATGTTCTCCAACTCTTCCTTAGTCATAAACTGCTCCCCTTTGTATAGATCTGACAGGTAAACTAATCCTTGATTTTCTAATTTGCTTATAGTATTGTTTTTTATGTCTAAGTCCTGTAACCATTTAGATCTTATCTTGGTAAAGGGTGTGAGGTGTTGGTCAAATCTAAGTTTCTTCCATACTAACTTACAATTATCCCAGCAGTTTTTATCAAAGAGGGAGTTTTTATCCCAATGGATGGACTCTTTGGGTTTATCAAACAGCAGATTACTGTAATCATCTCCTGCTTTTACACCTAGTCTATTCCACTGGTCCACCACTCTATTTCTTAGCCAATACCAAATAGTTTTGATGACTGATGCTTTATAATATAATTTTAGGTCAGGTATGGCTAAGCCACCTTCTTTTGCACTTTTTTCCATTAAGCTCCTGGCAATTCTTGACTTTTTATTTCTCCATATGAATTTACTTACAATTTTTTCTAACTCATTAAAGTAATTTTTTGGAATTTTGATTGGGAGGGCACTAAACAGATAGTTTAGTTTTGGTAGAATTGTCATTTTTATTATATTAGCTCTCCCTATCCATGAGCAGTTGATATTTGCCCAGTTATTTAAATCTGATTTAATTTGTGTGAGAAGTGTTTTATAATTGTTTTCAAAAAGATTCTGAGTCTGTCTTGGCAAATAGACTCCCAAGCATTTTATATTGTCTGAGGTTACTTTGAATGGGATTTCTCTTTCTAGCTCTTCCTGCTGTATCTTGCTAGAAATATAAAGAAAAGTTGAGGATTTATGAGGGTTTATTTTATAACCTGCAACTTTGCTAAAATTGCTAATTATTTCCAGTAGTTTTTTGGATGATTTCTTGGGATTCTCTAGGTAGAGCATCATGTCATCTGCGAAGAGTGAGAGTTTTGTCTCTTCCTTCCCAATTCTAAATCCTTCAATTTATTTTTCTTTTCTAATTGCTGATGCTAACATTTCTAATACAATATTGAATCATAGTGGTGAAAATGGGCACCCTTGTTTCACCCCTGATCTTATTGGGAATGCCTCTAGCCTCTCCCCATTGAATATAATGCTTGTTGATGGTTTCAGATAGATACTGCTAATTATTTTAAGGAACAGTTCATTTATTCCTACACTCTCTAGTGTTTTTAATAGGAATGGATGCTGTATTTTGTCAAAAGCTTTTTCAGCATCTATTGATATGATCATATGATTTCTGATAGGTTTGTTGTTGATATAATTGAGTATACTAACAGTTTTCCTAATATTGAACCAACCCTGCATTCCTGGAATAAATCCTACTTGATCATAATGTATTATCCTAGTGATGACTTGTTGTAATCATTTTGCTAAGATTTTATTTAGGATTTTTGCATCTATATTCATGAGGGAAATAGGTCTATAATTTTCTTTCTCTAAGTCTTCCTGGTTTAGGTAACAGCACCATATTGGTTTCATAGAAAGAGTTAGGAAGAGTTCCATCTTTCCTTATTTTTCCAAAGAGTTTATATAGAATTGGAACCAATTGTTCCTTAAATGTTTGGTAGAATTCACTTGTGAATCCATCAGGCCCTGGAGATTTTTTTTAGGGAGTTCAATAATGGCTTGTTGAATTTCTTTTTCTGAGATAGGGTTGTTTAGGTATTTAATCTCTTCTTCATTTAACCTGGGAAACTTATATTTTTGTAAATATTCATCCATTGCACTTAGATTCTCAAATTTATTGGCATAGAGTTGGGCAAAATAATTTTGAATTATTACTTTAATTTCTTCCTCATTGGTGGTGAGTTCACCTTTTTCATTTATGATACTAGCAATTTGGTTTTCTTCTTTCTTTTTTTAATCAAATTGACCAGAGGTTTATCAATTTTATTGGTTTTTCATAATACCAACTTTTGGTTTTATTTATTAATTCAATAGTTTTTTCTTTTGATTTTATTAATTTCTCCTTTAATTTTTAGAATTTTGAATTAGTATTTAATTGGGGATTTTTGATTTGTTCTTTCTCTAATTTTTTTTAGTTGCATGTTTAGTTCATTGATTTCCTCTTTCTCCAATTTATTCATGTAAGCATTTAGAGCTATAATATATGCCCTGAGAGTTACTTTGAATGAATCCTGTAGGTTTTGGTATATTGTTTCATTATTATCATTATCTAGGATAAAATGGTTAATTCTTTCTATAATTTTTTTTGGTCCACTCATTTTTTAAAATGAGGTTATTCAGTTTCCAATTTGTTCTGGGTCTATATCTCCTTGGCCCAGTATTGCATATGACTTTTATTGCATTGTGATCTGAGAAAGATGTATTCACTATTTCTGCCTTTCTGCGGTTGATCGTTAGGTTTTTATGTCCTAGTACATGGTCAATTTTTGTATAAGTTCCATGTACTGCAGAGAAAAAGGTATATTCCTTTCTATTCCCATTCAGGTTCCTCCATAAGTCTACCATACGTAATTTTTCTAACTATCTATTTACCTCCTTAACTTCTTTCTTGTTTATTTTATGATTTGATTTATCTAGATCTGATAGCAAGAGGTTGATTTCTCCCACTATTAGAGTTTTGCTGTCTATGTCTTCCTGTAGTTCTTTCAGCTTCTCCTCTAAGAATTTGGGTGCTGTCCCACTGGGTGAATATATATTCAATATTGAAATGACTTTATTGTCTATTGTACCTTTTAGGAGGATAAAGTTTCCTTCCTTATTTCTTTTAATGCTATCTATTTTTGCTGCTGCTTTGTCTGAGATAAGGATTGCTACCCCTGCTTTTTTAATTTCAGCTGAAGCAAAATATATTTTGCTCCTAACTTTTACCTTTACTCTATATCTATCTCTCCGCTTCAAATGAGTTTCTTGTAAGCAGTATATCATAGGATTCTGCTTTTTAATCCACTCTGCTATTTGCTTATGTTTTAAGGGAGAGTTCATCCTATTCACATTCAAGGTTATGATCACTAATTCTTTATTGCCCTCCGTGCTATCTTCCATCTGTTTGTATTTTCCCCCTTTCTTCCCCCTTTATCAATAATCCCCAGTATTTTGTTTATGAATACCACCCCTTTCCTCTTTCCCGTTTTCCCTTTTCCCTTCCCTGCCTTTTGTTATTTCCCCTTAATTCTCCCACTCCACTTCCCTTTCTCTGTCCCCCCTCCCCTTTTCCTCTTTTCAAACTTGAAATGTTAGATGTTTTATAAGTTAACTGAGTATGTGTAGGTTGACTTTAAGCCAATTTTGATGAGAAGAAGATTCGGGTGTTTCTCATCTGCTCCGCTCCCTTCTTCCCCTCTATTACCATAAGTTTTTTTGTAGCTCTTAGTGTATTTCTTTTAAGAGGTTTGTTTCATGTGATAGATGGGAAAGAGATCAGGAGACTTTAGAACTGTGCCTGTCTTCTCTCTGCCATCTTGTCCGGAAGTCTTGGATTCCTGTTTTTATCACTACTATTCAATAATGTTTTAGAAATGTTAGCTTCAGCAATAAAAGAAGAAAAAATTAAAGAATTAGAATTGGGAAGAAAGAAACAAAATTCATTCTTTGCAGATGACATGATAGTATGTCTAAATGGTATAACCAAATGGTATAACCCAAACTACTGGAAACAATCAGCAACTTTATCAGACATAAACAGGATATAAAACAAACCCATATAAATCCTCAACATTTCTATATATTACCAACAAGATATAGAAAAAAAGAGCTAGAAATAGAAATCCCATTTAAAATAACATCAGATAACTTCCAGCCAAGATGGAGGAGAGAAACCAGATATTCTCCTAAACTATCTCCACTTTCCCACAGAACTGATATGAATCAAGCCTTTTAACAGAATTTAGATCCACAAAACCCAGAGAAGAACAAAGAGGAACACCTATCAACAAAGTATGTCTTAGGGGATCATAGGTGAGCCGGGGGCAGAGAACAGAGAGCCAGGGCAGGGGCAGTGGGGTGAGGCCCAGGGACTAAACTGTGAACAGTGGAAGCTTTAATTGTGTGAACAGAGGTGGAGAGAGTTCCATCACAGTGGTTAGGCATTGATCCACTCAGTTGAGTTGTTCTGGAAGAGCAGGGTCATGAACCCCCTCCTCCTCCATGTTCATCAGAGTCCCCTTCTTTCCATTTGAGTCCCCCCATACCTGTGGAATAAAGTGACTCTTCCCAGAACAAACACAGGAACAACCTCACCCCCACAATCAGGTGTGGGTAACAGATCTTCCTCAGTGTTGAGTGAAGATTAAAGAGATTAACCATATAGCCTGAGGGTACAACATACATTGTTGGAGGATAATCCGATCCTACTGCTCTCCCACTGGCCAGGGCCTAGGAAGTGGGCCACAGATACTCCAGAGAAAGTGTCTAGAATACCCTACTAGCCCTCCCACTTGGAGTTACTAAGGTCAGTGAGCAAAGCTTCTACAGATTTTAGTACCAAAGGTCTGTGAACCAGCCCCTCCCATAACACAAGAAATTAGGAAAATGAAGAAAAGCCAGCAGAAAGGGTGATCCATCAAAAGCTGCCTTGAAGACAAAGACCCCAAGTCAGCGATATCTAAAATTTCTGAGGAGAATATGAATTGATCTCCAGCACAGAAAGAGTTCTTAGAAGATATCAGGAAAGAGTTTAAAAATCAAATAGAAAAACTGGGAAAAGAAATGCAAGAGGAAATTGACATAATGCAACAAGAAAACAAATCCTTCAAAAATACAATTGGACAAATGCAAAAACAAAATAATTCATTCAAAAGAACAATAGGGCAAATGGAAACCTACTGTAAAGATAGAATTGGCCAATTGGAAAAGTAGTTGCAAAAGGTAAACGAAGAAAATTCTTTTGTTAAAAAAAAGATTGGAATCTGTAGAAACTAATGACTTCATGAGACAACAAGAATGTGTTAAACAACCCCCCCACCAAAAAAAGGAAAAAATAGAAGAAAATGTAAAATGCCTCATTGGCAAAACAACAGACCTAAAGAAAAGATTCAGGAGAGACAATTTAAGAATCATCGGGCTTCCTGAATACACTGATGATAATAAAAAAGCCTGGTGAATACTTCAGGGTAAAGTGAAGGAGAATTGACCTTATATCATGGAACCAGATGGCGAAATAGTTATTTTTTAATTATTTTTATTTTATTTTTAAATTTTCTTCAATTTATTTACATATTACTAAAATATTCTTGTTTAAGAGTAAACATAATACCCATCCCCCACAAAAATATAAAACCTCATGAGAAATAAAAGAAAAAATGTGTTTCAGTCTGTGTTCTGATACCATCAGCTCTGTCTTAGGTGGATCACATTCTTTATCATAAGTCCATCATAGAAGTTACTTCCATATTTTTCCATAGTTGCTGTTGCTGATTGTAATTTCCTCCATCCATTCCTCCTCATTGCCATCTATTATATTTTCTCTTTCCTTTCACTATGTCCCTCTTCAAAAAGGTTCTATGGGGTACCCGAGTGGTGCAGTGGACAAAGCACTGGCCCTGGGGCCAAGAGGTCTGAAGCCCACATCCAAATCCAGTGACCCAGCAACCACCCAGCCCCATGGCCACCCAATCCTAGCACCTTGCAATAAGCAAAAAAGAAAATGTGTTATATCTGACTATCCTCTCCTATGATCTACCCTCTCCTCTATTATCCACAACCCCCCTCCCCTCCCCCATTTCCTTTCTCTCCTTTTTCTTCTAGATGTCCTTACCCTATTTATTGAGTGTGTGTTGTTTCCTCTCATTTCTTTTTAGGTTTTTGCAAGGCAAACAGGGTTAAGTGGCTTGCCCAAGGCCACACAGCTAGGTAATTATTAAGTGTCTGAGACTGGATTTGAACCCAGGTACTCCTGACTCCAGGGCCGGTGCTTTATCCACTACACCACCTAGCCACCCCATTTCCTCTCATTTCTGATGAGAATGAAGGCTCCCTCATTCCCCTTCACCTTCTCCCCTTCCATAACTCTGCAAAAATTACATAAAATATCTTTTGTATGAAATATCTTAACCTATTCTGCCTCTCCTTTCTTTTACTCCCAGTACATTTCCCTTTCACCCATTGACTTCATTATATCTTCAAATTCAGCTCTCTCCTGTCTCATCTATAAAAGCTTCTTGTATGTGCTCTATTAAATGAGAGGGTTTATATGAATATTATCAGTATCATCTTTCCATTCAGGAAAACACAGTTCATCATCATTAAGTCCCTCATAATTTACACTTCTCATCCACCCTCTCTATGCTTCATATGAGTCCTGTACTTGAAGATCCAATTTTCTGTTCATCATTTCAACAGGAACATTTGAAATTCCCCTTATTAATTAAAAGCCCATCTTTTCCCTGGAGGAGGATGTTCAATTTTGCTGGGTAGTTGACTCTTGTTTGCATTCCAAGCTCTTTTCCATTTTGGAATATTGTATTCCAATTCCTATAATTCCTTAATGTAGATGCTGCAAAGTCCTGAGTAATCCTGACTGCAGCTCCACAATATTTGAATTGTGTCATTCTGGCTTCTTGCAATAATTTCTCTTGGACTTGGGAGTTCTGGAATTTGGGTATAATATTCATGGGGGTTGGCTATTTTTTTGGATCTCTTTCTGGGGGAGATCAGTGGATTCTCTCAATTTCTATTTTACCCTCTGCTTCTGGGATATCAGGACAATTTTCCTATAAAAATTCTTTAAAAATGAGGTCAAGGCTCTTTTCCTGATAATGCCTTTCATGTAGTCCAATAATTTTTAAATTATTTTTCTTGATCTGTTTTCCAGACCAGAATGAGATATTTCTCATTTTCTTCTAGTTTTTCAACCTTTTGGTGTTGAATTAGTGTGTCTTGAGTTCTTGCAAATTCATAAAATTCCTTTAACTGCATTCTACATCTAAAGGATTTCTTTTCATCAGAGTTTTCTTATCTCCTTTTCCATCTGGTCAATTTTGCTTTTTTTAAAAAAGTTTTTGCAAGGCAATGGGGTTAAGTAAATTGCCCAAGGCCACACAGCTAGGTAATTATTAAGTATCTGAGGCTGAATTTGAACTCAGGTATTCCTGACTCCAGGGCCAGTGCTCTATCCATTGTGCCATCTAGCTGCCCCTCAATTTTGCTTTTTAAAGCATTCTTATCTTCAATAACTTCTTGAACTGTTTTATCCATTTGACCTAAGCTGGTTTTTAATATGTTATTTTCTTCAGCATTTTTTTTGGATTTACTTAACTAAGCTACTGACTTGGTTTTCATGTTTTTCCTGCATCTCTCTCATTTCTTTTCCCAATTTTTCTTCTATCGCCCTTACTTGATTTTCAAAATCTTTTTTGAGCTGTGTCATAGATTGAGACCACCTTTTAAATTTCTTGGTGTCTTTACCTGCAGAAATTTGGACTTTCTCATTTTTAGATTGAGTATTTTGATCCTCCATGGGACCAAAGTAAGTGTCCATGCTCAGGTTCTATTTTTTTCTGTTTAGTTATTTCCCCAGCCTGTGCCTGATTTGGGGAGTTTCCTGAGCTTTTGAGTGTTATTGGAACACCCCACAAAGATCTCATTATGTGGGATTCTGACTACTCTCCAGGTCTGTTGAATGACCTCTAGTGCAACCCTCTACTCCAGCGCTGTGAGGGGGTGTCCCTGCTCTATGAGAGGCACAGACTGTGACCAGAGTCTGAATATAGTTAAATCTCCAGAGACCTGTCTCAGGGACAGAAGACAGACCTTCTGTGAGCTGGGCACTCAGCTCCTAGGAGGCTCCTACTGGGTGGCTACATGGGCCTGCTTCCATTTCCTGGGATCTGAGCTGCATTGAGTGTCATGAGTGTGCTGAGGGGGGCAAGACTTGGTGTGGGCTTTGCACTCACACTTGCAGAGGTCTCCCTGCTGATCTTCCAAGTTGTGCTTAGTGACCTTTGGGGTGCAGGTCAGGAAACTGCTTCTGCTGTGAGGAGCAAGTACCCTGGGGCTGTTTCCAGGAGGCTGATGCTCCTTCTCTCCTGTGCCCTGCCACTTCTACCACCCCATGGAACAGAGCTTTCCCACTATTTTCCAGGTTATGTTGTACTGAAGAATTGCCTCATTGCATCTTTCTGTGGGTTTTGTCTCTTGAAAATTTAGTTAGAATCATAATTTTAAAGCTTTTGAAATATTTTGGAGAAAACACCTAAGAGAGGCTGTATTCCTGCCATCATCTTGGCTCCACCCACTGCAAAATAGCTATTGAAAGGGATCCCAAAATGAAAATAACAAGGAATATTGTGGCCAAATTCCAGAACTATCAGATAAAAGAGAGAATCCTACACCATGGAGCCACAGTAAGTATTACACAGGACCTGGCTGCATCAATATTAAGGAACAAAAGGGCCTGGAATATGATATTTTGAAGAGAAAAGGATCTGGGAATGCAGCTAAGAATTCACTATCTGGCAAAAGTGAACTTTCTCTTCCAGGGATAAGATGGACATTTAATAAAATAGGAAACTTCCAACTTTTCCTGATGAAAAGATCAGAGCTAAATAGAAAATTTGGATTTCAAACAGAAGACTCAAGAAATATTTGAGAAGGTAAAAAAGGGAAAAGAAAAAAACACCTGTTATCCAATAAGAAGTAACTGGCTACATCCCAACCTGGGAGAAAGTCTCATAACTCTTGAGATGTGTAACTCTATTAGAGAGATTATACTTAGCTAGAAATAAGGGACACCCCTGACTTGTCTGTGAATCTGTCAGAATGATTTAAAAACAATATCTCCTTAAAAAGGGGGGGATAGTAAAGAGACAGAAGGATGGAGAAGACTGAGAGGGTAAATTACATGAAGAGGGACAAAGGACCTATTGCAATAGAGGGGAAGAGGGGAGGAGGTGAGAACCTCCTGAATCTTTCTGTCATTAGATTTGGCTCAAAGAAGGATTAACATATATAGACTTAGTTAAAAATCTTGTCTTACCTTTCAAATATTAAGAGGGGGAAAGGGGGAGGGGAGGAAGAGAGGAACAAATAGAAGAAAGGGGCAAAGGGAAAGGGGAAGGAAAGGGGAAGGTGTTAGATAGAAGGGGGCAAACACA
Organism: Macrotis lagotis; assembly: GCF_037893015.1. Classification (NCBI taxonomy): domain Eukaryota; kingdom Metazoa; phylum Chordata; class Mammalia; order Peramelemorphia; family Peramelidae; genus Macrotis; species Macrotis lagotis. Next base: position 303,858,612 of record NC_133660.1, on the reverse strand, counting down.
AGGAAAGAGGTGGTATTCAGAAACAAAATACAGTGGAATATGGATAAGCTGAAAAAATGAGGGGAAATACAAACAGAGGCAAGAAAGCATGCAGGGCAATAAAGAAATGATAATTACAACTTTGAATGTGAATGGGATGAACTATCTCATAAATTGTAAGTGAATAGCAGAGTGGATTAAAAGTCAGAATCCTACAACATGCTACTTAATAAGAAACTCATTTGAAGCAGAGAGACACACATAGAATTAAAGTAAAAGTTTACAGCAGAAAATATTATGCTTCAGCTGAAGTGAAAAAGGCAGGAGTAGCAATTCTTATCTCAGACAAAGTAATTGCAAAAATAGATCTCATTAAAAAAGATAATGAAGGAAATCATATACTCCTTAAAAGGTACCATAGGCAATGAAGTAATTTCAATAGTAAATATGCATACACCAAATGGCATAGCATCCCAATTCATAGAGGAGAAAATGAATGAGTTACAGGAAGACACAGAGAGTAAAACTATTGTTAAGCGACCTCAGCCTCCCTCTCTCAGAATTAGATAAACCTAACCATAAAATAAACAATAAGGAAGTTAAGGAGGTAAAAAAATGTTAGAAAAATCTAAATAAAATAGAGCTTTGGAGAAAATTGAATAGGAATAAAAAGGATTACAGGTTTTTTCCTGAAATAAATGGCAGCAGAACAAAAATTGATGATGTACTGGGCCATAAAAACTTCATAATAAAATACAGAAAAGCAGAAATAGTGAATATTTCCTTCTCACACCATAATGCAATATAAATCAAGTGCAATAAGAGACCATGGAGAGATAGACCTAAAACTGCTTGGAAACTAAATAACCTCCTTTTTAAGAAATGAGTGGATCAAACAATAAATTGTCGATAGAATTAATGATTTCATCTTAGACAATGACAATAATGAAACAAAAACTTAAGGGATACAATCAAGGTAGATATTAGGGGACATATTATATTTTTAAATAATTACATGAAATGGGGCAGTTAGGTGGTGCATGGATAGAGCATTGTCCCTGGAGTCAGGAGTACCTGAGTTCAAATCTGGGCTCAGACATTTAATAATTACCTAGCTGTGTGGCTTTGCGCAAGCCACTTAACCCCATTGCCTTGCAAAAAAAAAAAAAACTAAAAGAAATAAATAATTACATGAATAAAGAAAGAAAATCAATGAACTAAGCATGCAACTAAAAAATTAGAGAAAGAACAAATTAAAAACCACCAATTAAATATGAAAGAGAAATTCTCAAAATATTTATAAAAAAATTGAAAATAGTTATACTTGGTCATCATTTAAACTCCATATTCCATCACCTGAGTAAGGAGGTACCTTCCATCACAAGTCCTTTATAATTGTCTTTGATCATTGTACTCTGAAATGAGCAAATTCATTGAAACTATATTGTTGTTAATATATACAATATTTTGGTTCTTTTCACGTCACTCAGCATCAGTTTATGCAAGTCTTTCTAGGCTTTTCTGAAGTCCTACCTCTCAAGATTTCTTACAGGACAAAGTACTCCATCTCATTCATATACTAACATTTTGTATCAGGGATCCTCCATGCTAACTTGCTCCCTAGCTGCCAAGACCTGTATACTATCTAGCCACCAGGACCTGGCTGTACTATGACAAAATTTCCAGCCCTCCCATTTAGCTGGGATTTATTTCCCCCTTTACCTAAATGAGAGACCATCCCTAAAGATCCTCCATGATGTCTACAATTGAAAACAGGCTACATTGTTTTTTTTTGGGGGGGGGGGAAATCTGTAGGTTTAATGTCTGTGTAGAGGTTTCATTTAGCCTTGTATTGAGAAAAGCTCCCAATAACCTTACTTTAAAGAAGTTAATCATTCAAGAAAGCATAGAAATAATTAATAAATTCATTCAGGACAATGACAATAATTCAATGACAGGACAAAACTTGTTGGATGTAATCAAAGCAGTTTTTCACTATCATAGCAAAAATTAGTAAAATTGAGAGCAAGATATATATTGAACTAATAAATAAATACATGAATTCGTTGTATAAAAATGCATTATAAATACAGAAAGATTTTCTTAATTTGATTTGAAAAAACTAAATCAATAATGATTTAGAACCTTCCTCATATGAATATAAAGAACTTTAATTTCTTCATTTCAGAATTGTTGGGGAATGATTTGTATTCTGATAAATTTGACTATATATTTTAGAAAGGAGTCCTGTGGCAGAAACACTGGCTATAAAATTGCTTCCCAGCTGACTGCCCTCATTTTAATCTTGGCAACCTTGGTTTTATTTGTATAAAACCTTTTCAATTTATTGGAATCAACATTGTCCCTTTTGCATTCTGTAATTTTCTCTATCCCATCTTTTGTCATAAAGTACTTTCCTTTCCATCGATCTAAGAGATATATTTTTATTTGTTATTCTGTTTGGCTTATGATTTCACCTTTTATGTCTAAATTCTGTACCCATTTCAAACTTATCTTGGTACAGGGTTTGAGATGGTGGTCTATGCCTAGGTTCTTTCAAAATATCTTCTAATTTTTTTTGTTTATTTTTAGGTTTTTTGCTAGGCAATGAGGTTAAGTGGCTTGCCCAAGGCCACACAGCTAGGTAATTATTAAGTGTTTGAGACTGGATTTGAACCCAGGTACTCCTGACTCCAGGGCCAGTGCTTTATCCACTACACCACCTAGCTGCCCCTAATATCTTCTCATTTTTCCTAGGACATTATATCAAAGGGTGAGCTGTTATCCCAGAAACTGAAATCTTTGAGCTGATCAACATTAGATTACTGTAGTCACTTACAACTATTCCTTTTGCACTGAATCTGTTTCACTGATCCATCTCTATGTTTAACAGATCCCAATAGTTTTGTAGGTTGATCCTTTATAATATTATCTAACCTGATATTCTTTAAAATGAAATTCTATATATTTCTCATCATAAGTTAGTCTCATACTATTTAACTAATAGTTATAAAATGTCAATCTTCTATGTAAGGCCTGTCTTACTACAATGTTGACTTCACCTGTGTCAGTACATCTGATCCTCTCAATGTTAGCCTTACCTGATCAAAAAAAACATCAAGATAAGATATATCCTGGATGAGTAGAGAGAAAATCCTATTGTTATTTATACATATTTACTCTTCAGCCTAAGTGGAATTCTTGTCAATTGGAATTTTAAGTAAATATTATAAGATTTGAGAGAATCATATTGTAAAACCATGTCATCTATGATATCTCATTGCTTCGTCACTTAAAGTTTTGTGATTTTTTGTTTATTTTGTATAAAATGAGCCTAAAATATTGTATCAATGTTGGCATTTTCAAGGATATCTTCTGAGTGGGATATTCCCTCTTAAGAGTTAATATGCCTGGTGAAGTCCTCTCAGGATTAAAAGCAATTAAAACAAAGACAGGCTATTACTCTTAGAGTATTCTTAGAAGAAAGAGGGAGAGAGAGAGAGACCTTGCATTCCACACCAGGCTCCTTCCCAATTCTGGGGGGGGGGGGCGGGTAGTGAACTATTTCAGAGAGACCTTGCATTTTTAGTTAGTCACATATTTGATGACAAAAATATCTTAACTGAGAGAACAGTAGACTGTATTCCAAGGAAATTCATAAGACTCCTCTTGTTTGATGATAAGTAGACTGTTACTTCAATAAGATAATTATAATCCTGAAGGTTATTCTCCACATCTGGATGGTGAGGTCATATTTTATGTAAACCTTTCATTCTTTTCTTTGTTGCTAGGGTAGATTTTCACAAGTAGAATGTAACTCTGAAAACTAGCCAATGAATTGACAGAGAGGGAACGATAGGGAGGAGGAGAGGATGGAATTAGGCCATATAATCTTGCTAGACTGTCAATTCTGGGCGGCTTCTTGATCTTCACTACCTTTGTGAGACTTGAAGTGTGCACTTTTCTCCAGAAAAGCCAAAATAAACTTTCGTTTTTTGTTCAGAGGAGTCTCTATATTTTTTTAATAGATTTTTATCCCACACACATCCATCCGTGGGTTTGGTAAGATCCTAGAGAATTAAACTTCATTGATAAAATGAATTTTTGTTATTTCATTTTTAGCCTAAGGAAATTATGATTAACAGTAAATGATGCATGTGACATCACCTCGAGGCCTGAATTTGACAAAGGATTACCTCTTATCAAAAATATCTTTTATAGATCCTTATCTTGGTACGTTGCCATTAAAATAGAGTTGAAATCATATATTTTTGGATAATTAAGCCCTTACAGGAAAGGTATCCCTAGCGAAAGAGGGGAATATTTTAAGCCTGACACTAGTGACTTGTCTAAAGGTGAGATTGTTAATTTTCAAACAAATTGCCCTCATTGTGAACTGTGTTTATTTATGAATTGAAGTTCTCTAGGATTGTTACTGTGGTTTGGACAATTTCAGTGTTTGGTGAAACTTTGGGGTTTTTTTGGTTTGTTTGTTTTCCAGCAGTTTGGGTGTCAGGGTTTAAATCCAGGTGTAAGGGAGGGAAGCTGTTTGGTAAGATAGCTGAGGTGGTAGATCCCTGGCATTTTTTTGTTTCATAAAAACATAAAGGAATATTTGCTTGGCATCTTTTGTCTCAAGCCTAATGTCTGTTATATTTTATGAGTTTAGTGTCTTTTTGATGTATTGTTTTTGAGTATAGCTATTGTTGATTGCCTTGAAAATACTGGATAACCCAATTCTAAAATCAGGGATCAGTAGAGCAAATTCCTTCTTTTTACAATGACCAAAATTTGCAGTTCTAGCAATACATATTTTGTCCCAGAGATGGCAAAAATTAACTAGTGACAATCCTCACTTGAGCTGGTTTAGATGGGGATCATTTGGCAGAACTAAATTAATTGTCTTAAGAAAAAACGAATTTTAAAAACCAGCAAAACTTCTAAAAGAGTATGTGAATGCTTCTATCATTGGTTCAATGAAATGTTTGAAAGGGAATGAAAGTCTGAGGAGACCTTCTTTAGGATTCCAAAGAAAATTTTTCCTGCAATATCCCTTTCTGCTGATCAGACAGAGGATGCCAAAAGCTTCTTATGTGAGTCTGTTTCTGATACTTTTCTTGCCTTGGTCTCTACCCTTCCCCCATGCAGTCAGGAGAAAAGACAGTGAACATTACCACTCTCTCTGCTACAGTTTCCAATCACTCAGCCCCCTCCTGTTTCAGTTGTTTATCTGCCTCCTATTTCCTCTCATTGAATTAGTGGAGATCGATCCTTTCATGTCACCAGGTTTCAATTGGGTTTAAAAATCTATTCAACTCTATAAAGAACTGGAGTGGGGGAAAGGAAAGAATAGGGAAGAAGGGATTTGTAAAAGGAAAGGCAAATTTTTTAAGTTTAAGTAACCTTAAAGTTAAAATATAAAAGAAAAACTTCAGGGAACAAAACTTTGGTGTGAAAGAATAAGAAGAAAGGGGTGGCTAGGTGGGGTAGTGGATAAAGCACTGGCCTTGGAGTCAGGAGTACCTGGGTTCAAATATGACCTCAGACACTTAATAATTATCTAGCTGTGTGGCTTTGGGCAAGTCACTTAAACCCATTTGCCTTTCAAAAACCTAAAAAAAAAAGAATAAGAAGAAAGGAAAGAGAAATGACCAGACAGGGAAAGATGACATAGAGAGAAATAAAGATTCAGAAATCTTAACTAGAAATCTGAATGGGATGAACTCACCCATAAAATGGAAACAGATAAGAGAATGCATCAAAGACTATAATCCTACATGATGCTGCTTACAAGAAACACATTGTAAGTAGAAAGTTACACACTGGTTAAATGTAAGGATTCCTATTATTCTATAAGAAATATTGAATGATCAGACTCTAGAGAAGCATCAAAAGAATGATAAGAACTGATGGTGAGCCAAGGAAGCAGAATAAAAAAAAATGTAAACATTAACAACAACTTTTTGAGTTGATCAACTTTGATAGATGAAGAAACTCTCAATAGTTCAGAGAACTAGGACAACCCTAGGACAATACTAACCACAGCCAGAGGAAGGAAAAATGACAAAAACAAAAGAAACCTACAAAATCTGAATGAACACTATGTTCACTTTTTTTTATAGTATTTTTGCAAGGCAAATGGGGTTTAATGGCTTGCCCAAGGCCACACAGTTAGGTATATTAAGCGTCTGAGGCCAATTTGAATTCAGGTACTCCTGACTCCAGGGCCAGTGCTCCATCCACTACACCACTTAGCCACCCCTATTATGATTTTCCTTCATATTGCATGGTTTTCCTTTTGTTCTCTTAGTCTTAATTCTTCATACAGAAAAGAACTAACCACAATGTTTCTTAGACTGTTTATCAATGAATAGAGGCAGATGGAAAGGGAGGAAGGAAGGAAGGAAAAAATGTAACATAAATATGCATGTGATGAATGATGATAAATTTTCATAATAGATAATGAGAAATATAAAAATAAATAAAATAAAAGAAGATTACTTAGATTCCAATTAATTTTTTTATCTATCTTTGTCTGGTCCTTTTGCACATTTGTTTCTATTGCAACATGATTGGAAAAAGATGCAGTTAATATTCCAGACGTTCTACTTTGACAGTGAAGTTTTCAAGCCATAACACATAATCTATTTTTGGGGGTGCCATTCTAACGCCATTCAATTATCTCCAGAGGTCTATCAAATATAACTTTCTTAAAATTCTGTTCAACTCCTTAAATTCCTTATTATTTATTTTGTGGTTAGATTCATCTAATTTTGAGAGAGAGTTTGAGGTTTCCCACTAAAATAGTTTTGCTGTCTATTTCTTCTTGTAATTTATTTAGCTTTTCTTCTAAGAATTGAATGCTATACCACCTGGGAGTATGTTTAATACTGATATTACTTCTTTGTCTTTGGTACCTTTAGGAAGATACAGTTTCCTTCCTTATCCCTTTTAATGAGACCTATTTTTGCTTTTGTTTTCTCTGAGATGAGATTTGCAACTCCTACGTTTTTCACTTTTGCTGAAGCATAAGATATTCCAGTCTTCTACTTTTATCCTATGGGTAGTTCATTGCTTCAAATGTGTTTCCTGTAAACAATTTATTGTAGGAATTCTGGTTTTTATTCCACTTTACTCTCTGCTTCCATTGGGGGGGAATTCAAAATATTTATATTCATAGGTCTGATTACAAACTCTGTAGTACCCTCCATTCTATACTCCCTTAGTTCGTACTTTTTCCTCCTTTCAGTCTACAATTCCTCACCAGTGTTTTACTTCTTATTGTTACCTCCCTTAGTCTGTCCTACCTTCTATCAGCTCCCCTACTATTTCTTTACCCTTCTGTATTTCCCCATCATATTTCTCAAACAGTATTGATGGTTGTGAGTGTTCTGTTCCAGATGAGGAAAAAGCAGTGCTTTTTATGAAAGTTGCTTTCTCTGAAAGTTGCTAACTTTTTCTGCTCCACTATTGTCAACTGTGTGTTGACTCAACTTTACCTACAAGTTAGCAACAAACTCTTCCCATTCAGAGAAACAGTCAAACTTCTTGTCATTAAATTTTCTGATAGCATTTTGCCTTGGGGCTGCCACTTGGATTGAATGTGAATACTTAGCTTGGAATGGATGAGTCTATATTCAGTCCAGCACTCTGTACCACTCATTGCTTTTGTCAATCTCATATCTTGTCTGTCTCTTCTCCCCACAGTCATGTAGTTGATTGGATGGCAGTAATTGCTGTGAAAGTACCACCAGGTAGTTTTATTGAGTTTAGGTAAATGAAATATTATATTTGATGAGAAGGTTTTGGGATGTACAAGTCTTCAATAATTGGTAATATTTCTGTTGCTGTTTCCAACTCCACTAATCCCACGGACTCCCTACCATGTTGGAGTAGTCTGAACCTATGTTAACATTAAAGTCACTCAGAATTATAAACTTCTCTCAGGTACACTGATGATCAGGGTCTCCAGGGCTTCTTTAGCAGTAGTATAGTTCATCCATTTCTAAAGAAGGCAGCATTTAATTCCACCAAAATTAAAGTACAAGTGAACTTAGAGAGATGTGGGATTCTTGACTTAGTAAGAAGGATGATGAAACTCAGTTTTATGAGTATAGTAACAGGTCAAAGTGATTTTTGATGCCCTGAAGGCTATTTATGGGCCAAAGACATATGCTGTATTTCAATTATGCAGTGCTAATAATGAAGTTACATTGAGTGGGCATGATCCTAGAGAGATGAACTGAACATTTCCAAAGTATTCTTAACAGAATAACATCAATCAATGGAAAAGGTATTGACTTTATACCTCAACTTAACATCAATCTGTCCCTAACTGAAGTTTCAAATAAAGAAGTTTTGAATGCCATTAGACTCTTTGCTGTCACAAAGCAGCTGATGCTTATTCTATTCCGGGTGATATTTACAAGGTGACAGATCCATCACTAATTCAAAATCAGACTGAAATTTTCCAATTTATGTGGCATGAAGACATTATTTCCCAGGAATTCAAGGATGCCCCATTTTCCATATTTATAAAAGTAAACGGACAGGAATGTCCTGTGACAATCATAGGTGTGTCTCTCTTTTAGTCGTTGCAGCCATATTATATAAATCCTTCACTGAGAATGAACACAGAGTCCTCAATCAGGTACCACACTGATGGTAACTTTTTCAACTTAAAAAGGGTACAAGTCAAGACCAAAAAGGAATGTTGGTCCCCGATCTGTTAGCAGATGACTTTGTGTCCAATGCAACCCTTGGAGTTGAGATGTAACAAAATAGGGATCCAACGATACTCTGCTGCTTGTGCTAATTTTGGCTTAATAATTAAGACAAAAAAAAAAACACAGGTGCACCATTAGCCAGGACCATTCATATGTGGAACCATCAATTACAGAGTTTTGAACACTGTAGATAAGTTCACTTACCATGATAGTGTCCTTTCCAGAGAGGTATACGTTGTTAATGAGTTTGATACACCACAGCCAGAGCTAGCTCAGTATTTGGGGTGGGGCTCAATAATACAGAATGAGAGAGGAGGTATTAAACTGACTACCAAATTGAAGGTCTACAGAATCACTGTACTGACCTCACTGTATGCTTGTGAAACTTTGACAGTCTACCAGTGTCAAGCTAAGAAACTGAATCCCTTCCATTTAAATTGTCTTAGGAAGATTGAGGTCCTTTGTCAAACTAAACTGCTAAGCATTAAAATGTTACTACAGAAAATACAACTATAATAGACTGGCCAGGTTGTTAGAATGTCAAATGTACACTTGCCAAAAAGACTTTTATAGACAGCTCACTCAAGGCAAGTGCTCACAAGTGGGTCAGCAGAAGCAATACTGGTACACCCTGAAAATCTCTCTAAGAACTTTTGAATCAATTTTACAGCGTGAAAGTAACTGGCACAGGACTGCCCTGCATGCCATGTCCTCATCAGTGAGGGTGCACAGTGCATTTTGAGCAAGGCAGAACTGAAGCAAGTTAAAGAAAATCTGAGATATATAAGTTTAGACTAAACATCCCAGATGTTCACAAGGTGACTGGTCTGAGGTAGAGTATACTGAGTACATACTGGTATGAACAGTCACAGTCAGCATACTGCAATTTATCTGAAACATAGTGAAGTCATTTTGGTCTTCTTCAGTGAAGGACAAAAACCAAATAACTCCATTGCTCTTTTATCTTTTCCCTCTCTTTTTCCCTCCCTTCTATCACTTCCCTCCTTCCCTTTCCCCTACCCTTTCCCCTTCTAATTTATTCTATGGCAAAGTATGTTGGTAAACCCAAGTAATATCTATGTTATTCCCTCCTTGAGTCAAATCAATAGAGTGAAAGTAGTACAGAAACAATTCTTAGCTCTTCCCTTTTCCCCCTTCTACTGTAATTGGTCCTTTACACCTATTTCATGGGATTTAATTAAGCCCTTTCCCCCTCCCCCTTCATCCTGTCACAATTCAATCCTTTTTTTAATTATCTTTTTTAAACATCTTCTTAAAATCACCTTCTGTCAAAGTATGCTCCCTCTAATAGAGATATATTTCTCAAGACTTAGAAGTATCCTCCACCCATGTAGAAATATAATTTGTTAAATCTTAATGAATAACATCCTCTTTATTTTCCCATTTTCCTTTTTTATGTGTCACTGAGTCTCATGTTGAATTTCAAAGTTACAGTTCAGCTCAGGTTTTTCATTAGGAAAATTTGAAATGTCACCTAATTGCTAAATATACATTTTCCCCCTAAACAAAGTACACTCAGTTTTGCTGCTTATTTTTTTCTTCTTCTTTGCAAACCAAACTACCTTGCCCTCTAGAATATTATATTCCATGCTCTGCATAATATTGACAGTGACCAATTGGCATTTGGATTATTGCTTCATGACTACCTGAAGCATTTTCTCCATAATTTGAAATTTTGCTACAATATTTTTTTGGCATTTTCATTGTGGGATCCTTTTCAGTAGGCAACCACTGAATTCTTACCATGATTGTTTTATCCTATGGTTTTAGGTTAACAAGGTAGTTTTCCTGGGGAATTTATTTTTTTAAGTGAAAATGGTTGATTTTATTCACAAATCCGGCAGGATTTGGGTACTTCACCTAGTGTGAGGCACAAGGTGAGGTTATTACACCAGGTATTGCATGGTCTTCAGAAACTCTTTCCCCCCAACCTGGATTTTCCTAGACTCTCTGAATTTGAGTTGTAGGCTAAGAGGTCCACCCATCCCATGACAGGACCCTAATATGATTCCCCCCACATCAGAAGGTGCATGTTATGTTGATGAACCCCAATCATCACAGGGGGTGTGGTGGGTAATATTCATTTATGTAATTGGGCAAACATGCATAACATCAGGATCTTTAGGTCACTCGTGACCAGTTAAGGATTAGTTTCTTCTAATCTTCGATTTGTCATCTTTGGAATGGGTTTAGAAGAACTGTCCCAGTTTTGTGATTGGGCTGAGGCCATTCCCCCTTTGTAATGGATTACAAAGGGGCACCTTGCCACTCTGTAAAGACCAACAATACCCTACATTTCTCAAAACTCCTCCATTTTCTTTTTAATATAATATTACATCTCATATGAGTCTTAGTCCACATATTTCTTTAAGTTGTATGGTCCAGAATATGTGTACCCTGTTTGTGGACATGTCTAAACATTTTCTATTCCCCAGGAAAATATTCTGGACAGTCAGTTATAAACAATAGTCACCCTGAACTGACTCAGTCATATACCACTGGTGTTTCTCTCCTCTGGATCAGAATCCTGTGCCACAGTGCACCTTTGATCATGGAATGAGAATCTAGGCTGGACCCAAGGGTACTGCCTCCCAAGACCAATTCTCAAACTGCTGTGGACTACTGCAAGTCCAACAGTTAGCCACACTAAAAGACTGGGCATTGGCTTTTGTCAGCTAGATTCTCCTCCCACTTTTACTAATATCCCATTGTCTAAATCTGAGATAGGACTCTCCCTAGATAGGATTAGGATATACAGATACATGTAGGATATAATCATGCCATTCAATACTCTCTTTCATTCTCTCTCAGTGGAGAACATCTTCACCCTAATAAGAAGGGCATAAGTAGGTGTGTCACACTTACAGAATCAAGGGAGAAGTTATAAACAATGTACACATAGCGAGAGATGGTGGAGATGAACTGGTCCAGTGTGTCTCCTCTCTTCTCTTTTCTCCTCTTCTCCCCTGGAGATATCCAATGTCCTTTTTTTAAAGTTTTTTTTTCAAGGCAAATGGGGTTAAGTGGCTTGCCCAAGGCCACACAGCTAGGTAATTATTAAGTGTCTGAGACCAGATTTGAACCCAGGTACTCTTGACTCCAGGGCCAGTGCTTTATCCACTATGCCACCTAGCCGCTCCATCCAACGTCCTTTTGCATATGTTCTCAAAGAGTCTTCTCCATCTCTAGTCACTAGTTGAGACCTTGTCTTCTAGTAAAGAAACTGCTTAACATTTTACTCAGATCAAAACACATGTTTCTATCACAAAACAATGAGATTCTGGAGCTTATTACAATTTATCAATTTGCCTTATTGCCATATTGACACACGTACTTCACTTTTAACACAATAAACTTCCATTAGTGTTTTGCTACATGAGCAAACTCCCAAAGAGAATTAACACATTGACTCAAGCTTGTAACACATACATTCAACAATCATATTTGTTCTAAGAGTGCCCAACATCTGGCTTAAAATAAAACAATCTTAACCTTGCTCTCATTACAACAATGACTCAAATATCCTTAATAAAAATGATTATTTTCCCAAAATATTCCCATATTTCCCTTTTTCCTAGTGTTATCTAACTCACATTACTTTTTTTAAAAAACTAGAACTTGAAACTGTAATTATCCTAAGAATTTCCCCTTCTTCTTACCTAAATATCCCCTCTAAAATATTAAGGAAACTTAATTCCTATCTTTGAATGTAGCTGATAGCAGGTTTCAGAGCCAGACACCTAACCTATCTCTGGTTATTAGATCCAATTCACCTAAAACTTATTTTTCTGGTTTGCTCAGTAACTAATTATAAAGATCCAGGGCATTAAAGGAAAATTCTTTTACAGATATAAGTATTGAATGTCAATGTCCAGGCAGAGGTCATGTGGGTAAGTCAAATGTCTTAGGCCAGATTTGTTCTTCTAGGTGAGACATTATCCAAATGACATTTTGGGGAAATCAAGTCAAAGGGGTTCAACCTAAGCCATACTGAGAAGCTGCCCCTGGGACTGCACATACCTGTCACCTGACATTTTTAACCTTGGATTTCTTGGATCCTAGAACATGACATTGACCCATTAGCATTTCCTTTTTTTGGATATCCTGGTATTTGACATAAGAGAAAATTGATTAAAAGTCCCAAGACCTAAAATAATTGCTTTATCTAGTTAGAATTTCAGTGAATACAATTCACTAAATTCCAATTATAGTCTTAATGTGCGGGGGTCCAGCCTCCGCGGGGTCCTTGGAACTTGACAGGAAGGATAGAGTCGGGGAAATGAGTTGAGTCAACAAGTGGGTAAAGGCAGGAGCAGGTTGACTGACTGTCAGCTGCTTAGATTTATTTTTATAGTCTCAAAATCATATGAAACAAGCAAACTAAAATCATTTCCTTGGTTACAAAAGTATACAATTTTCATCATTAATCACATAGTTCATATGGTTACAAGTTTGATCATATAGTGGTTACAAGTGTGATTATCAATCATGTAGTTAATTTTCTTGGCCCTGCTCAGACCGTGATGACCTCAACCTTCCTGTTGCCTAGTTTGTTGCTGCATAGTAAAGTTATTGATTAAACAGAACTTTCCTTACAATAATCCTTGCTATAATTTGTTTAATGGAATTCTTCTATGTTTTTGTACCGCATATGGAATGTTTTCGATATGCTCCCTTGACAACCTATAGTGAGAGTAGTTATGTTTGTCCACCTGTCCATTGACTCCTTCAATAACTAATTTTCCTTTCAGCCCTTGTTGGTAGATGCTACGGTTTCTATGATTTTTTATTCTTTGTCAATAAACTAAGGCTGTTAGAGTTCACATATTGGTTACCTATACTAACTATTCTCTCACCATCTTTATCATATATTCCTGTGTATGATAAGGGGGGCAAAACTGTTAGTTTCCCTGGAATTCTATATGACGCGTCTTTTTTATCTGGTTTCCCTGTATATATTCTGACATCTCCATGGAACTCCCAGTGCTGTATCTTCCAAAGACTTCATAATAATGAAGCCTTTTGTATGTCTCAGGGACAGGCAGTCCTGTTAAATTTGGCCAGAGTTCACAATCTGTTTTATTCAAGGAAGTTCTCTGAAATCCTTCCTTTATAGTCATTCCACTATTAGGATGAGTAAGTTTTGCAATCAATAATAGACCTATAAATATGGGTATACATGGAATCCATATATATGTATATATATATATATATACATATATATATATATATATATTGAAGAAGGAAATGTTGTTCCATCAGGCAGTGTGACTGCCCTGAGTCTTCTTGCCGCGACTGTGTCAAACAGCTTAGAGACCCTGGCTCCCAACATTAATGGAGTCCCAATTAATGAAACCCCTAAAGCTTTAAGTATCTTTCCTGGGTCTTTGTTTAAAACCAGATATTCTAACTTTGACTGGCCCTATAGGCCTCATCTCTGACCTCTTATTAGAGACATTCCTTTTTCTGAATAAAGATGGTATGTCAGATTCCCCTTGGCTAGAGTAACCTCCTTCTAGCCTGTTATATTTTACAACAAATAAACACATCCTTTGTCCAGGAGATTGCACAGAAGAATCCCAAATTACCTTGTCTTTATCTTTCTCATATCCCATAGTGCTTTTTCTTAAAAGCAAACAACCACAGCTTTGGAATTTATATACATCCAAAATATTCCCAATTCACATATATACAGCTAGAAACTTCTATACATAAACTTGTTTATGTACTATCCATCCTCAACATACAAATTGTCATTTTTGTTTTGGCAATGCTATTGGGGTTAAGGGCTTTGCCCAAGGTCACATAGCTAGGCAATTATTAAGTGTCAGGTCCTCCTGACTCCAGGACTGGTGCTCTATCTACTGCACCACCTAGCTGCCACCTAAAGCACAAATTAGTAGATTGAACAAAACAGTCCTTCCACTATTACATTATTCATGAATCCACAGATGTATTCCAAAGAAGGATTATACTTTTTGATATCTTCCTTATTGCCCTTCAAAGCAATCACACATTAATCCCAGACATTAACAATACAGTATTTAAATAACATATTAAGAACAGACAACCAAATATTGCAAATATAACCTCTTTGCAGTTACAAAAGAGTATCACATAACTGATAAATACAATTATCCATCAATAAGTTACCTTACAGTGGGGCCCACACAATTGTTATTTGTACAGAGCCCCTTCCCCCCTCTGCCATCAGCTGTCTGCAGGTACCGAGAGAGAAGTCCACAATCTTGACTTCTTTAAAATTAAACATACATTGCTAATATACATTAATCATAAGATTCTTATTTAAACATCTTTCCCTTAGAAATCAGTAAACATCCCTGATAAGATAGGAATTTCTCTTCTTAGTAACACAATACCATTTTTCTTTAACCCAAAGGTGTTACAATAAAGTTTAAAATCCCAAGCCACTTAACTCCTTGCAATAGTTAAAAATTGTTAAAATAGTGTTTATAATGCCAAACTAATTTGAGACAAAACAATCTATGTTTAATTCCTCTCTTCTGAAAAAATGTCAGAATGTTACAACACTAATATCCCTCTTTTAAAATCTTCAGCGTGCTTCCCAAAAACTCTAGGTCAAAAACATTAAAAACAGTGAGAATCATTACTCAAGCCATACAGCCAGAGCAGATATTCATTAAATATGATTTGCTTTCAATTAACACATCTCCTAACCACTGGATCTTATTTTTTCCCCAATCTCCAGTGGAGGCATGCCTTTCCCTCTTAGAATTAAGCACTTGAAATCTCCTGTCTCCCTCCCTTCCTCTTTGCATGGGTGGGTGGGACTCTCAGGTGGACTTAGTCTAGAGTTCAAGTGTTAAAAGATGGAGGATTGGATCAAGACTACCATGTGTCCAACCCAGCATCCTGTTCCCCCAGCCCAGGAAGAAAGCATGGGATCTTTCCCAGACATGCATAAGGGCAGGAAATGTTCCCTCCTATAACTTTTCACTGTTTCCCTTAAAAGTTCTTTCTCTCAAACTTTTCTAAACTTTTCCCAAACTACAACTTTTTCTCTTTAAGAATCCTCCACCCCAGCTGAGCCTGTGAAGTGAAGAAAAGCCGGAATGCTCGGCCTGCTCAGCTGCTTCATCTCGGCTATGCTCCGAGGCCGACCGCTCCCCAGCCGCTGGCACCATGGCTCTCAGCGATGCCAACGTCCAAAAGCAGATCAAACACATGATGGCTTTCATTGAACAGGAAGCAAATGAGAAGGCCGAAGAAATAGATGCAAAGGCAGAAGAAGAGTTCAACATTGAGAAAGGTCGGCTTGTGCAAACACAGAGATGGAAGATAATGGAATATTATGAAAAGAAGGAGAAACAAATTGAGCAGCAGAAAAAAAAAATTCAGATGTCCAACTTGATGAATCAGGCAAGATTGAAAGTCCTCAGAACCAGAGATGACCTTATCTCAGACTTATTAAATGAAGCAAAGCAGAGACTCTCCAAGATAGTGAAAGAGAAAACCAGGTATCAGGTGCTTTTGGATGGTCTGGTCCTTCAGGGTTTATACCATTTACTCGAGCCACAAATGATTGTTCGTTGCAAGAAAGAAGATCTTCCTCTGGTCAAGGCCGCGGTGCAAAAAGTAATTCCTATGTGCAAGATTGCAACCAAAAGAGATGTTGATGTTCAAGTTGATCAGGAGACTTACCTGCCAGACGAAATAGCTGGAGGTGTTGAGATCTATAATGGGGATCGTAAAATAAAAGTTTCTAATACCCTAGAACGTAGACTGGACCTTATAGCCCAACAGATGATGCCAGAAGTCCGTGGGGCTTTGTTTGGTGCTAATGTCAACAGGAAATTTTTGGACTAAGCATCTGATGAGGTGGAATCCATTCCATCTGCTGGATTGATAAGTTATAAAAGTATCTAAAATTGAAGAAACAACTATCAATGTGACTCCTTTTTGATGCTTTAACACTGTCCTATGTTCTTCAGTGGAATAGCCTTTGTGTAGAATGCTACCAGCCTAATTGTTAACTTTGGGAGAGGATTTATGGACTTGCTCGGGGACCTATCCCAAGCCTTCGCCTGGATACATACCTTTCCCCGGTCTTCGGATGTCACGGACCCGTCGGTCTTCGGTCGCATGGACCCTCCTTTAGGGAAGGAGGGCAATAACTGGACAGAACACCTGGTTGCATTCTAACAAGCAGGTCTTTATTGCTTACATAGCAGCAAAAAATGGCTCCCCTCTTCCCCAGTCCCATCCCTTTTATAGTCCTCTGCTCCTCCCCCAAGCTCCTCCCCTGTTCCTTCCTCATGGGTGGAGCCACTCCTGTTACTGGGGCATTCCCAGCACCCATGTGGGCGGGTTCACACCCCCAGGCGTCTCCTAGCCCATAGGTGGCCAAAGTCCAGAGCTGGGTCCAGAGCAATTCCCCCTTTTTGTTTAGACAGGGTAGTGTCCATCTTTGGTCATTCTTTGGGATTCTGGAGAAGAGCACGAGGGTCAGCCTTTGATAGCAGGTTTTTGCAGCAAGCATATGTAGCAAAAGAGGCAAGATAGAAATAGTCATAGTCTTAATATCCTATAGCAATAAAATTATTTCAGATCTGAATTAAGCGCACACACACACACAGACATATGTACGAACACACAGAAAACAATCATTTTGTTAACCAAGTTGCGATTGATGCCCTGGCCGGCATCAAATCCCAGAATATGGGAACATTTTCCTATCCCTCCAGGCCAGTAGAGAGATGTGAAAATGTCTCATTGAAGTTTAACTACACATATTATTATGTTTTTTAATGAACCAATTAAGACCGGTCAAGAAAAAATAACTTTTTAGAATCAATTAGAATGTCTTGAGGAACATCTTATATACATTTATTAAGAATTTTTAAATAACCAATTAATATAAAAAAATTGAATGCATTCTTAAATAACTCAATAAAATATAATTTTAACTATTCTAGCACAAAACTGTAGTCATAAGCACAAGCACTGGTGATGTGCGTTCTTCTTCCTATTTTGCAAGCACATTGGGCAGTTCTGGCAGAAGGGCCTCAATCCTCAGAGAAAGTGCTGCCTGCAGCCGCTTTCACCAGGAAAGATGAAATGCAGAACGGTAGATATTTATATTGGTACTGAACGAGGAGTGCAATGAATAAGAGACATGGTATCTGCCTTGATGTTGATTAAGGCAGTCTTCATTAGGGATATCAAAAACTGTATCAAGCAGGGGCCAAAAATACAAAAAAAAAATAATATGGCAACAGGACCTATCCAGCTGAATAACCATTGTAAAAATTGTAAATGCTTGAGATAATTAGCAATATTAAACGTAGCAGTTTGATGATTCGAAAAATCGGTCGAAATATTTCTCAGTTCTTGAAGCAATAAAGCTAACTGATGAATGTCTGATGAAGCATTATGAGATAATAGTGCACCCTGTAATGCAGCCTGTATCCGAAGCCATGAACCAACAAAGGAAGAGTTGGTAAGATTTACCTGTAATGGAGTGACACATAATGGCTTATATCTATAATGACAAGGAATTTGGGTTATTAATTCATGGTAAGCAAGCTCATCCCCAATGTAAACTACCACAGGGGCCAAAGCATCTATTTCCTTTTGAAGTGCCCAATTTATAAGATTTTGGGTGGTCCACATGGATGATTGCTGGGCCAAGAAGTTCTGCATTACAGATGCCAGATATCCTTGTCACTGGTAAAGGTCCTGAATTTGGAATTCCTCATAAATTGAGAAAGCAAAGTTTATGATATTGAAAGCAAGATCAACCACCTCACGCTTTTGCACTGGAATTGAAGGAAGATTCCCACGAAGTTCATTCTACAACTCATCTATAGGATGTTGTGCCCATGGTTGCTTAGCTTTTACCGGTACAAGTTGGTATTTTTGGCGTTTCAGGATAAATATTGCACGACCATGATGCTGAGAAGTTAAAGTGTCAGTGAGTATGGCATTAGGACAAGAAATGCTGTAAGGTTGAAGGCCCGCATGTTGTTGATCATGTTTTTCAATAGATGCCTTTTCGGTATGACAAAGGAGGAAAGCATAGTCGGGAGGTGCACGAGTCTCAGCTACGAATCAATAACACAACTTGTCAGTATGTCCTTGAGTATCATGGCAGGTTGAATTCAAATTGCTAAAAATAGCGCGCCATGTCCCAAATGTAAAATCCGAGCAGGATGTACCTTGTTTACAGGGGAATATGTGGATGGAAGCATTTATTGGTGTACATGGTAGACCCAATCACCACAAATGTGGATGGGCAGTTCCCAGGGGAAAGGCAACTGGTGCAGGAGCTGCTATTTGCTTGTATTTCTTCGTAGAGGAGATATATCCCAAAATCGTAGGTGTGCAGAAGAATCGTATATTGTAGGGCCACATGTTGGAACCCCAGTAGAGCAAGCATGTATCGGAACCCAGGTATCTCCATCTCCTTCAGGGCAGGCAGCGAAAGACACTGTACCATTGTAATAAGAGGCAAGCTGCGTTTATGTTTGTGATGTTTCTTGGGTGCAATTAAGGGAATGTGGGATGGATAACATGGTTATGTTTAGACGGGTGGTATGATTCTTTAGTTCTTGTGTATGATGAAAAAAGGATGAAAAAAGTTTATTTTCTAATTTGATACATGTCTTATCCAAGCTTGTATCATCCGAGAGTGTGGTGTCTGTATAAAGACATATCAGTGGATTAGAAGCATATACTGTAAAATTGTACTTAGTTATCTCAGTTTCCTGTACGTTCTGTATATCTCGGTGTTCAGTGTCCCCTACTAGCTTGGTGGATTCCTTTTATCTTAAATGGAGGTGTCGTGTCATGCCATCCTAAAGCTTTAAGAGCTGGCGGGTCCACCACCAGCCCCTAGAACCATGCACCTTGTTGATCTTCCTGCACTCTATGTGACTCATTAAGGTTATACCATTTACTGTTGAGAGCTTGTGTCCCGGGTAGCAGACTCAAGGCAAGGAGGGCAAGAGTTAAGGTCTTCATTCTCTTTTCTTTCATTGGGTATCACCGTCCTCTCCATCTTTGTCTTCTTTTCCTTATTTTCATCTTCTCCGAGATCTCTGACCCACTTGGTTGGAGCCCAGACTGGTTTCTCCTTCTCCTTGCCATCCGGACTCAGATCTGGTTGAATACAAAGATACCCTTGTCCATTCATAATTACCGAGCCTGGGCCATACCATTGGCCATCTGGGCTTTTCCACAGTACTCGGTTGCCTATTGGGCATGGAGAGGGATGGCTAGTTGCGTGCGTGTGGAGTGTTCGTGAAGTTCCTGTGAAAAAACGCAAAGCTGGGGAGGTACCATCATCTCTCAATTGAAGAAAATTCATGCTGTATATGGCCTGTGCTAATTGTGTATATATAAGGCGGCCACGACCGCTGACTCCCCCTTTTTGTTTAATGAGGAAGGTTTTAAGGGTGTGGTTAGCATGTTCAACTATGGCCTGACCAGTGGAATTGTATGGAATTCCAGTATTGTGTAAAATGGAAAATTCTTGACCAAAGTTTGCAAACGCCTTGGAAGAATATGCAGGGCCATTATCTGTTTTTATGGCTGTAGGAACTCCACAAGTGGAAAAACAGGTCAAAAGATGTGCTATAACATGGCGGGCTGCCTCACCAGGTTGAATTGATGCCATGACAAAATTGGAAAAGGTGTCTATGGAGACAGGAATAAGGGTTTTCCCATAGTGGGTAACATCCATCTGCCATAAAGCGTTAGGACAGTCTCTGCGGGGATTAATAGCACAATCAATAGGTGGGGGACGAAATGGAGCACAGCCAAGGCACCGTTTCACTATGTCCCTGGCTTGATCTTTAGTGATGCCATACAGATGACGAAGAGAACAAGCTGAGAGATGGTACTTATCATGTGCCTGATGGGCTTCTGAAAGTAAAGGGCATAGCAATGCTTGGTCTACCATATCATTACCACTGTAGATGGGCCCAATAGCAGAGACATGGGAACGGACGTGCAGCACAAACACAGGACAGTGACGAGAGAGGAGAAGATTTTGAAGGTCTGCTAACAAAGAAGCAATAGTAATAACACGAGGATTGATAAAATCTGTAGGGAGTTCTCAAAGTGCTGTAGCACAATATAGACTGTCAGTGATAAGATTAACAGGCACGTTGGCAAGATAAGCAAGAACACGTCTAACAGTAAGGAGTTCATTTTTCTGGGCTGAGGTGTACTCAGTGGTAAAAACTTGCAATATTTGCTTTTGTGGGATGTAAAAGGCCACTCATTTATTTTTGGTGGCGTCTGTGAACAAATTTGGTCCATCAACAGGGGTAGGGAAAATAATTCGTGGTGGGGGTTGTAATGGAAGTCTGTCCCATCCACACAGCATTGGGGGTAATGGAAGATTAATGACATCACATGAAGTGAGTAGGGCAGATAGAGTCAATAAAATAACGAAGAGCACCTTCAGAAGCACAAATATTTAAAACAGGATATTTTCCAAACATACAAAGACAACGATCAGACATAGCTAGGAATAAATTTGCCAGCATCATAAATTTACAAGTGATGCTTCTTTTACTTCTCTAGAAATATTGCCATTCTATGAAACCTTGCTTTTGATAGAGACAACCAATATGTGACCTTTGATTTAAAATGGTAGCAAATATAGGTTGCTCAGGATCAAATTGAACTATAGACTCATGACACCTGGACAAAATCTGTGTCATGGCCTCTTTTGCTTGTGAGGTCCAATACCGGGGAGAGGTCAATGTGGAATCTCCTTTCAGGATATCATAAAGAGGATACATCAAATCATCAGGAATAGGAAATGTAGAATGTATCCATTGTATGGAACCAATAAGTTTCTGGAAATCATTACGGGTCCTACATTTCTCTAAATTCACCTTTGGGGGTATTCTAGGTGCCCTCGTAACTGATGTAACAAATCTCTACCCCACAGGGCAGAGCCTAGTCCCGTAATCTTTAAGGGATGAATAAAACCACTTTGTCCTTCATAACTCCATCTCAAATGACGCTCTGCTTTTCTAGCCCCTTGATGGCCTCCCACCCCCAAAATAGGGCTGGTAGATGACATAAGCGGCCAAGAGGGGTCCCACTGTACTGAATCAATAACAGACACATCAGCTCCAGTGTCAATCATTCCTGACACTAATTTGCCTTCTATATCTATCTGTATAGTGGGCCGTTGTAATCTGACTTCAGTGCACCAATTTACTTGTGGGACACTCTCACTCTCAATCCATGGCAAAGATATTCCTCGGCCAATAGCCATGCCGGGGGAAGGGTTACTGGGTAGCAGTATGGGTTGGTAAGGTACACAGTAGTGTCACCAGATGGCAGTAGTTTGGTGTGGACAAGTACAGGAGAATATCCTGTAGTACCCACTACTAGTCGGGGAAATGTGGCTGGGACCATTTCTATAGAGGCAGTACTCCAGCGGGTGATTATTAATGAATCCTCTTCCTTTCCCTGCTCGGCAACTGTTAGAATAGTTTGACCTAGATCCTTTCGTTCTGTAGTTCCCTCTGATATTGCTCCTGCAACCCTTTTGGTTCCGGGTCTGGCCCCATGGGCATCTCCAAAGCTACTGTAATCGGATAGGCTCTGGTGTCGGGGCCCCCATGGGGAGGGCCCCTCCTCCCGTTTCCCGGAACCACTGTTTTCTTAGATCTACAGAATCTTGCCATATGTCCGACTTTTTCCAAAGGAATAGTAGGTGGGCTGTTTACTGCCTCTCTTTTGACCTGCACGACACTGTACCTTAAAATGCCCTTCTTTTCCACAGTTAAAACAAACACCCTTTTGTTGTTTAAGGCCTTCACTAATCCCCTGAGCTATTGCTATCACCATGGCTTGGTGTTCTCTACTTTTGGGGGGGGGCCTCTAAGAGGTGCTTGATTATATCACTTATTGAGGGATTAGCGCCCAAACCAGCCAAGAGCTGTTGATATTCAGGGCAAAGACCCTCTTTCACCAACTGCGGAATAAGCAGTTTGGAACCAGTTGCGTGTCCTAAAATACGTACGACTGCTTCTTGTACCCTGCTGATAAAATCTGTAGGGGTTTCATTGGCTCATTGTTCAAGACCAATAAGTTTCTCCCTTTCTGCCCCTTGGGCTTCTAGCTTCCCAAAGGCTCTGACATGGCAAAGTTGAATAGCTGCGAATACCATAGGCTGTAAATGTATTTGGTCTCTAGGTCTTTTCCATCTTCTTGTCCCAGGAATCATCTCATAAGCCTCATCAGGGTTGGTGATACCTCTCTCTTCTATATACTGTTCTGCTTCTCTCTTTACAAGGGCAGTAAAAGTGACTGCTTGTCCTGGGGTGAGCACTGCACCAGCAACCTCTTGCCAATCATAAGGGATCCAGGGCCATGCAGCAGTGGCATTAGTTAATAAATGTTTCACATATGGCGAAGAGGGGCCATACTTGGCAACAGCTTCCTTGAGTTCTTTCACTACTTTAAAAGGAACTGGCTCATGACGGCAATTGCCACCCTGCTCATCATCAAAAACAGGACAAAGAGTTGGAGTAATACCCCAATCTTCCCAATCTACAATTTCCCCTTCTTCAGCAGCCGCTTTAAGACTGCGTGCTATGAGACTTTCTGGAGCAGGGCCCCTAGAAGAGCCAAAAGTGAAACTGGCTTGGTGTTTCAGAGTCATGGCAGACAGAGAGGTGGAGACTTCTTCCTCATCTGTCTCTGCCTGTGGGTGTGGCCTAAACACTTCCTCCTTTCTCAATGTTTGCTGCATCACAGCCCTGGGTCTTAATTTCTGCTGCTCCACAACCCTGATTCTAACTTCTTCCCTATTCTTCCTAGCTCTTGCTCCGTCCTACAAATAGCTACTTCCTCCTTCTTCTTCCCCAACTCCATATTTATTATGTTTCTTATAAGTTTCTCTAAGTTCTGCCCACGGATAAATCGGAGGAGGATTATTACAATCCTCCTCCTCAGAAGATTCTCCTAATGATTCTCCCACTTGTGTGGCAATTGTTTCTCGCCCACAGGGACGAGAACCCCCCTGTAGCATTGTATTTATGAGAGAATAAAAGAAGTCCTGGTCAGTTAGGATTCCAGGGCACGACTCATCAAAAGAAGCCAACTGTCGCCCAACTGTCTCCCAGTTCTCTTTGGTAATCCCTGAATGTTCTAACCAAGGGGAGACCCCCCACACCTTATCTACAAATTCGCGGCACTGCATAATATGTGGCTTAAATTGATGCCGCTTACCTAATTTATATAACTGACAAGCTAGAACTGCCCTTTTTTCAGGTCTAATCAGGGGAAAATCCATTCCCTTCCCCATAACTTCGTCCCAGATTAATCTCAAATTAATGTGAGGCTGTCCAGCTCTTCTCCCTATTAAGGGAGGCCAGGCAGAAATTCCCTTTGCCCCACGTTGGGCGCCAGCTGATCGGGGACCTATCCCGAGCCTTCGCCTGGATACATACCTTTCCCCGGTCTTCGGAAGCACGGACCCTCCTTTGGGGAAGGAGGGCAATAACTGGACAGAACACCCGGTTGCAGTCTAACAAGCAGGTCTTTATTGCTTACATAGTAGTGAAAAATGGCTCCCCTCTTTCCCAGTCCCATCCCTTTTATAGTCCTCTGCTCCTCCCCCAAGCTCCTTCCCTGTTCCTCCCTCATGGGCAGAGCCACTCCTGTTACTGGGGCGTTCCCAGCACCCATGTGGGTGGGTTCACACACCCAGGTGTCTCCTAGCCCATAGGTGGCCAAGGTCCAGAGCTGGGTCCAGAGCATGGACTTAAAACTGTTAATCAGAAGTAACTTAAGTTCTTATCTCCTATATCCTAGGAGCAGGGGGAATACATATCAGTTGCATGGTGTTCACAGAGAATCCTCCTTCTGTGATCTGCCTTAGATTGGAGTGAGCTCTGTATGTGTGGTACATTAGCCTCTTTGTATTGATTTCTGTATATTACATATATTATATATATATATATATATACATATATATATATATATATATGTATATATATATATATATATATGGAGTATGCATTCACTCCAGCATTAATAGTATTACCCCTTGTTAACTATTTGGACTTAGAGACTTTCCTCAGTTGTGTGTGATTCAAAAATCCAAGCTATGAATATGCTTTATTTATTAAAATATATGTGGATCAAACTGCAATAATCTCTTATTCAGGATGCTTACAGATTTGAGAGATGAGGTAATGTTATCTAGGGAAAAATAGCTTTCTACCTACTTTGGAGCATTTACTTCATAAATTAATTTTTTTGTTTGTTTTAGGGTTTGTACTAGGTCATTGTCTTACTCCCTGATCTGTTATGCTTCAATACAATGCTAGCTCTGATTTAGGGATTTTAAGATATTTGGTAGGAAAATATTCATTTGGACTAAAGGATGTGAACTTTCGTGGATTTAATTCAAGAGCATGTAACCATGTAAATACTATCCTCTACAAGCTTTCTCCTGCTATATAGTAGTCTTGGGAAATGTGGAAAGACTGGGCTTTTAAAGTAGTTCATTCTTGGGAAACTAAAACATTTTTTTCTCATAGCAGAATTAGGGAATTCTGAAAAATGTTAACTAAGGCAAGGTTAAATGATTTCTCCAAGATCTGCCATTGATGGTAGAAGAACTTATAAACCCAATGCAGCACTCATTCACACATAAAAAGTAATTATAATTAATGATATTAAAAACAATTAGTAACAAAAAAAAGAATCCTCCTCCCTTTTCTCTTTAACTACATACCAGTATAGCTACCACCTGCTCAGTGTGGGAGGGACTGATTTCCATGTGGAGGCCACTGCACACCTACCTCCTTCTCCCCCACCTTCTGAAACCCCTCAGCCATTGGGCTCCCCCAGGTTAAAACAATCTAAGTCCCCAGACTCAGAAATACTCAACAGACATTTATACAAGACAGGACATAGAACAAATATACACATTACTCTGGAGTCCCCATCCCCCAGGTTTCACAGGAGCTCTTGGTTGGGCTTGAGTAACAAAAGCCCCTGAGTTTCATAGTCAAAGGTCATGAGGGACACAATCTGTGTCTCCTCTCCAACTCAGGGCATTCTCTTTTAAAATGTCCTGCTCTACCACATTTAAAACATTCATTCTGTCCACTCCTCTCTTTCTTTCCCTTGTGAAAAGGACATTTAAGATTGTCATTAATTCTCCCTGTGTGAAGAGGTTGGACTCTAAGAATTGTTCCATTTGGTCAGATTGTCCCACTGGATCCTCTACTAATGATTTCATCTCCTTTTTGAATGCCCTGACTTCTGATGTACTTAAAGGCATGGTTCACATAACATATTCCCCCTCCCTGTCCTCCTATTGGCTCCTCTAGGAATGGAAACAAGGATCAGTTAATAAAGGGAGATTCTCTATATTCCTTTTGTATTTCTCCAGATTCTTCCTCAATTTAGAAAACATTTCTTTTTCTCCTTTCTCCTAACTTCCCCTTTCCTCTTGGACTCTACTGTTAGCCTCCTCCTCTCTAGGAGCAGTGGAAGACCTTGGAGTAGACTGAGAATAAGGGGGTGGGGTGAAGGGTGGAGGCAAGATTGCCAGAGGATCCCACCTATTTTTCCTATCTCTTTCTAACTTAGAAATAATTTAGAATCCCCAATTATCCAGCATGCTGCATATTCCACCTCCTCTTTGTTTAAAGGTACCTCATTGTTCTCAAAAATGTTTAATGTCTTCTTTATAGGGAGGGGTTGCTTCCTCACTCCTCCCACCCCAGGTGCCTTTTTAGACCTTTAGCCACCTATCTAGGCTCTTCCTTCTCTGGCATTATCTAGAATGAGGACTTCTAATCCTTGAAAAGTAAAAACCAAAATTTCCCTACATTTCTAGTTTTCCACAATTTTCTGTCACTTTCCCTGTCAATGCCAGGGTTTCAGGAACATTCAGAGATCCACCTGAGGGAACCCCAGAAAAGAAATGGGGATCTGGCTTGAAATCAAGTTGTGAGTCTTCTTTCCTGCAATCTCTTCTGGGGCTTCCTGCGATCTCATCTGGGGCTTCCTGAAGGGTGTTCTGTGGATACCAGGACACAAGTCACCAATTGTTATAAATGAAAGAAAAATCTGCTAGAGATAAAATTGTAGATTTTATTCACGAATCTTACAGGATATGGGTACTTCACCTAGCATGAGGCACCAAGAATTTCTTGAAACATTGTTTTAGTCTCATTTTTTGTAAATCATGGCTTTCAGGTAATTCAATAAATCCTTTTTAAATATATATATTTTTTCCAAGGCAATGAGATTAAATGACTTCCATCAAGTGCCCTAGCTCGGTAATTATTAAACATCTGAGGTCAAATTTGAACTCAGATCCTCCTGACTGCAGGACTGGTGCTCTATCCATTGCACCACCTACCTGCTTCAGTCCAATAAATCTTAAACCTCTATGCTGATAATTATCATTTTGTGCTCAAATTTCTCTGCTATTCTAAAAATCTCACAACTTCATGTGCCTTTTAGACATCTCAAACTAGAATATAATAGATAATTTAAATACAATACTTCCAAATTATAATTTATTATCTTTCTTCCCTTAATCTCTCCCCACTCCTACATTCTTTAATACTAGAGAGCAAAACCATCCTTCCATCCCCTCAAGCTTATTCTTTATAAGTCAACCTATCTCTCATCCCCTACCACATCTCCTTCTATCTTCAATCTGGTATTGATTGAGATCACTTTTGCAGCATTTATCGTAAGTGCCCTCTTTTCTTTTCTATCACTTTCTTCACTCTGCTGCCAGACCTCATTGCATCAGATTTTGCAAAAATCTGCTGGTGGATCTCCCTGCCTATAATTTCTCCATATTCCAATCCATTCTCCATTCAACTACTAAACTGATTTTCCTATAATATGGGGATGGTCATATCATTCACCCCTTGACTTTTATTAATTCCACTGGTTTCTTATTCCTTCCACGTCCAAACAAAAATTCTTTATCTGACATTTAAAATCATTCATAAATTAGACATCTATGTTTCAAGTCTTCTTTTCCCTAGAATGTCTTTTTTGATCCAGTGACACTGGCCTACAGGCTACTAATCAAATAAGACACTCATCTTTTAGATCCACTCTGAGTGTTCCCTTTCCCTTTCTTTGCTTTAAACACTGGTTTAGAGGTTTTGCTAAGGAAATGAGAGGTCTGTCATGTAATGTCCTAAAAGAAAGCCTTGAAATGTTTGAGAAAGTATCTATATCTTACTTCCCCAAAATCTATGAACACTGATTTCATCATTTCAATCTTATAAACTAAGAAACATATATATTAAGGATCTTTAATCACATAGCAATACATTACAATATAGATTTCTTGATCCGAGGTCAACAGTCTTACTACATTAGGATAATTGATCACATTGATATTGTTACGGATAAATAGCACTGTTCCAAGGAAATATGTAGAGTAGACAGAAAAGAGCACATTATTTATGTCTTTATCTTCCCTTTTCTCCTTCTTTATATGTTAGACATTATATATATATATATATATATATAAATACATATTTATACAACACACAATATAAATGTGTGTTTATGTGTGTAACCCTAATCATTAAAACAAAACAAAAAAACCCCACATTATTTTAGTTCACTGTCATACTTTGAAAATATTTTCTAAAGTTATCCTTTTGGGTGCTTCACAATGATTTGACACAAAATCTCTTGGAAGATTCTTTATATTTTAATAACACCTGATAAAATATGAAGGGGCACAAGAATGAATTTAAATATGATTAATCAATAGATAAGTTTAGTTAAATAATCTATCCATGATCATCCAAAAAACTACATTTCCAAAATTTCCATGTATCTGACATTTTTCTAGGAATTAATTTTAGCTATAGACACCTTGTTTAAATTTTATTTTAGTTAATATAGTGAAATGAGCATTTCAATAGCATAGAATAATTTTTTATTTTACATGAAACTGCAAAATTTCATATTCCTTTCAATATGACAATTGTAATTCCTTTCAAATATGCAACAAAATTATTGTGAAAATTTATTTTTATTTTTCTTACCTCCCCGCCCTGAGTCTGGAGATAACTATCATTAGACATACATTCATATGTATATGTAAAAGTATTCTATACTTATTCCTATTTATCAGGTCTTTCTCTGGATTTAGGTAGCACCTTCCTTCATAAGTCCTTTCTATGGGGCAGCTAGGT
This sequence comes from Macrotis lagotis, assembly GCF_037893015.1. Classification (NCBI taxonomy): domain Eukaryota; kingdom Metazoa; phylum Chordata; class Mammalia; order Peramelemorphia; family Peramelidae; genus Macrotis; species Macrotis lagotis. Next base: position 303,829,673 of record NC_133660.1, on the reverse strand, counting down.
GGTGCAGTGGATAAAGCACCAGCCCTGGAGTCAGGAGTACCTGGGTTCAAATCCAGTCTCAGACATTTAATTATTACCTAGCTGTGTGGCCTTGGGCAAGCCACTTAACTCTGTTTGCCTTGCAAGAAAAAGTCATTTTTACTTAATTTGGGTTTTTTGTAATAGCAAAATAATCTATTCACCTAAAGTTGTTCTTAAAGCAATATTGCTATTGTTGTATATAATATTCTTTTGCTTCTACTTTCACTCTTCATTGTTCATGTAAAGTTTTATCATGTTTCTCAAAATCATTGAGCTCATCCATTCTTAGAGTACAGTAGTGTTCCATCACAATCATTTACCACAGCTTGTTTAGTCATTCTGAAATTTTTAAAATTAATTAATTTGAGATAATTGGGCTAAATGACTTGCTCAAGGACACACAGCTTGGCAATTATTAAGTGTCTGAGATGAAATTTGAACTCAGGTCCTCATGACTTCAGGGCAAATACTCTTATTCACTGCACTAACTAGCTGCCCCAATTATGAAATTGATGGACATTCCTAAAATTTCCAATTCTTTGCAACCATAAAGAGAGTTTCTATAAACATTTTAGAAAATATAGAATCTTTTCCTTTTACTCAAATCACCTTTGGCAACAGAACAAGCAGTAGTATTGCTTGGACAAAAGGTGTAATTAATTGAATATCTCTTTGAGCACTAGTTATAATTTCTATATATTATTATTTCAAGTTGTTAGAAAAAAATACTGCTTGACATTATTGTTGTGCTCTGATATTTTCCACCCAAAAACCTCTTTCACCCAGACCCTCTTCAGAAAGAATCATGGCACACATCCCCCCTACTCCCCCCTACTTTACTACTTATTCTTCCTATGATAGCAAGAAAAAAAGATTGACAAAGCTATATTTATTCACACACATACATATATATTTCATTAAATATTTTCCAATAGTATATTAAACTTTTGACATATTTTTCAATATTTTGACTTCAAATATTGCTTCCTCCCTTCTGCTCTCCCCTCAAACATTGAGAAAGTAAGCAAATTGACTTTGAATATTCATGTGAAGACATGCAAGATATGTTTCTCTATTAGCCATGTGGCAAAATAAAAACAAAAAATAGGAAATAAATAAATGTATTTCAGTCTCTATCAAAGGTTTATCACTTTTCTCTCTCTGTTGGCAAACAACATTTTTCACACATTCTTTTTAACTGTCTTGACATGATCAGAGTAGTTAAATCTTCCAGTTAACAATCCTCACAATCTTACTCTTACTCTGTACAATAGTTTGCATTATCCTTCAGTTCATATCTTCTCGTGTTTCTAATATGTTGTTCATCATTTCTTATAACATGATAGCCTTGTATCACAATCAGGTAGACATGCTTTCAAATTCTAAAACTTTATTAAGACAAAAAACTGCTTTAAATATTTCTGAACAGAGAAGTATTTACATCTTTTTCTTTGATCTCTTCAGTACAAATACCAATTAATACTTTTACTGTGTCAAGGAGTATGCACAGTTTGATAGTACTTTGAGTGTTGTACTAAACTGTTCTTTAGAATGGAAGAACAGCTCACAATTCCACCAAGAGTACATTAGTGTTCCCATTTTTTTCTGTATAATATTCATTATTTCTCATTTTTCTTCTTTGCCATGTTAGTCTATCTGAACAGTACAGAGTAGTATTAATATGACTATTTCTAATCAACAGTGATTTCTTTCATTTTCATGTGTGAATTCTTCTGAAAATTATCTTTCATATCTGAATTATGAAAACTTCATATATTTTTTTAGATTTTTTTGCAAGGCAAATGGAGTTAAGTGGCTTGCCCAAGGCCATACAACTAGGCAATTATTAAGTGTCTGAGACCTGATTGAACTCAGGTACTCCTGACACCAGGGCAGGTGCTCTATCCACTGTACCACCTAGCTGCCCCCATATATTTTTTTTATCACTCAATTTCTTTTATAAATTTTGCCAAATTCCCTCAATCTTTCATTAGTAATGTCATAGAAAAATTGCTCTATTTTTAAAATTTCCTCTTTTTCTTCTACTTTTGATTTTATTAGTCTTGCTTGTGTAATTTTTTTTATTTCATGTAAACAAAATTGTTCATTTTACTTTATGCCATGCAATAATTTTCTTCAATAGTCATAAACCTTGCCTTAACAATAGATCTGACAGGTACATTGTTATATGATTTTATAATGTGTCATGATATTATTCTTTATATCTAAATAATTTAACCATTTTGAACTTATTTTTGTAAAAAGTGTAAGAGATTAATCTATTCCTGGCTTTTTTCAAATTCCTTTTTAATTTTCTTAAATTTTTTTGCCAAATTTTGAGTACTTAATCCAAAATTTAGATCTTTGGGTTTATCAAATATAAGATTCATATGTTATATATATATATATATATATATATATATATATATATATATTTAGATTTATATATTTATATATATATATATATATAAATTTAATCAATCTACTATTTTCTTTATTAGGAAACATCAGATTGTTTTCATGATTACCAATTAGTACTATAACTTATAATCTAGTATAGCTAGATATTTTCTATTTTCTATTTTTTCTATTAATTCCTTTGCTGTTCTTGTCTTTATGTTATTCCAGTTGAATTTTGCTATTATTTTAGTTTATAAAATAATTCCTTAAAAGTCAATTGATATGTCATGGAATATGTAAATTAACTTAAACGGTATTGTAATTTTTATTATTTTGACTCACCTTGCCTATGACCCATTAATATTTATCCAGTTATTTAATTATTATTTCTATATGAAAAGTGTTTTGTAATTGTCATCAAATTCTGTTTGGGTTTGTCTTGGTAGATAGATACGTACCTAGTGTTGTCCGTAGATATTTTAAATAAAAACTTTCTTTTTACTTCTTCCTGTTAGTTTGTTATGGTAATATAAAGACTGATGATTTATGTGGGTTTGATTTATATTTTTTAACTTTGAAAAAGTTATGTTTATGTTATGTTATGGTATGTTCTAAGCATACCATCATATAATTTGCAAAAGGTATAGTTCTGTTTCTTCATTGCCTATTTTAATTTCATCAGTTGTTTTTTCTTGTCTTATTGTAGTTCACTCATCTGGTGCAATATTGACTTAAAGAAGTAATAATAGACATCCTTCCTCCACCCCTGAACTTACTGGAAAGGTGTCTGTTTTATGTCTCTTGACAGATTGTTTTTTCTCTTGCTTTTAAGTGGATGTCACTTATTTTGTGAATACTACATTGATTTCTATGCATTTTAGTGTTTTTAATAAAAATGAATATTGTATTTTGCCAAAAGTTTGCTTCTGCATCTTTTAAAAATAACTGTGACATTTTGATAGGAACAATAATGTTTATAAGTTTTTCTTTTTTTTACTATTTAACTAACTCTGTATTCCTTGCATAACACCTGCCTGGTCAATTTGTCATCTTTGTAAAAGATTGCAAGTAATATTTTTGCATACATATACATAAGCACACACACAATAAGCTATAAATTGCTTTTCCCCGCTCTAATACAGAAGGAAAACCAACTTTTCTTGCTTTTAGGTTTCAAAAGCATAGTTTTTATATAAAGTAATTTGATAGGACTCTAATTTTTTCAAAGATATTATATTATATTGGGGCTAATTGTTCCTTAAATAATTTTTTTCCCCTAAGGAAGCTTATTGATGACTTTTTTGTATAATATAGAGCTATGTTAGTTTTCTGTTTCTTTTTCTGTTAATCTAGGAATCATTTTTATTCTTTTAAATTTCCAACTATTTCAACTACATTCCATTTCCCAATGATATATAATAGGGCAAAAAAGTTCTAGTAGTTACTTTAATCTCAGCTGAATTAGTGGAATGTAACATCTATTTGTTTTTCTTTTTCTCAATTTCAATCAAATTATTCATTGGTTTAGGTATTATATTGTGTCAAAAATTAGCTATTATTATTCTTATTCTTCATGTCTGACTTTTTTGTGATTCCATTTTTAATGCTTTATGTTGGCAAATATACTGTTCAGCTTTGTTGTTTCTTTCTCCATAGTCCCCATTTTACAGTTGAGAAAACAGAGGCAAATAAACTTGTGTAGGGTAATAGAGCTAGTAAGTGTTGGAGGTTGGATTTGAATTCAGGTCATTCTGACAACAGGCCTAACACTCTATCCATGGTAAAAAAAAAATTTTTTTAAATTAAAAAAAATATGTTCCTCCTTTTTTATTTAGTAGTTCAATTTTCTTTTAACTTTAAAGTTGTTTAATCTCTCCTATGATTACCAGGATTTCAAATTGGTGTTCAACTGGTTTTGTTAATTAGTTCTTTTCCTGGGTTTATTTATTTTTTAGTTATAAGTCCTCTTCATTTATCAGATTTTTTCCTTCCTTTTCTTGTTATATGCATTTAGAGAAATATTTTCCCCTGTGCTGCTTCTTTCTGCATTAGACAGTCTCATTTTCTCTATTTTTCAAAATTAAGGAACTGATGTTTTTCCTGTGATTTGTTCTGAGTCACTCATTGATTAGCATTAGATAATTTATATTCAATTACTTTTTAGATGAAGCTTCTATAATCTTACATTGAATTTGTTTTTTGTAATTGGATATTACAGAAAGAGTACATTCAATATTTCTACTTTTTATATATGATCGAGAGGTCTAAAGATCTATTTTTGTTTGTTTTTGGCTTGTTTTTGGTTCTTGTAAGGCAATGGGGTTAAGTGACATGCCCAAGTTCACAGTTATGTAATTGTTAAGTGTTTGGAGTCAAGTTTGAACTCAGATCCTGACTCCAGGGCTGGTGCTCTAGCCATTGTGTCACCCAACTGCCTCTGATCTTCTACATTGCTAATTGATGGCAGATGCTATTCACAGCAGAGAAAAAAATATAGATTGCTTTCTCTCCCCATTTAATTTTCTGCAGAAGTTTTTCATAGCTAATTCTTATAAGATTACTTTCATCTCATTAAAATTGTCATTTATTTTTATCTAGCTCTGAGACAAAAGTTGAGATACTTTACCGCCAAAATTCATTTAACTTTCAATTTAAGAATTCCATGATATATATGATTTAAGCATACATATATATATATATATATATATATATATATATATATATATATATATATATATATACTATTGATACTGCTTCATTATTTATTTTGCCTTTTAGGAAGACATAAACATTTCCTTATCTCTTTTAATTAGATCTACTGCCACTTTACTTTCATTTGAGGTCATGATTGCTACCGCCTCCTTTTCTTTCTTCAGCTCAAACATAATAGGTTTTGTTCTACTAATTATTTTAACTCTGTGTATGTCGTTCTACATCAAGTATTTTTTTTGTAAACGACATATAATTGGATTCTGGTTTCTAATCTATTCTATCAGTTGCTGGTTTATGGATAATTTTCATATGTTCACATTTACAACTATGATAAAGTAATTGTATTTTCTTCTATTCTACATAATTCTGTTTATGCTGCTCTCTCTCTCTCTCTCTCTCTCTCTCTCTCTCTCTCCTATTCTCCTAAAATCTGTCTAGCTTCTGACAATTGTCTTCATCTAACTGGTCTCTCTTTTCTCATTATTCTATTTTTTTTCTTGACCTTTCCTTCAACTTTCCTTTTGGGAAAAATAGATTTCTATACCCAATTGATTTTGTATCACTATGTTTCCTTCTAGGAACCAATTTAGATGAAAATTAAGTTCAAATATTTCCCCTGACCTTTTCCTCTCCGTAGTAAATGGCACACATGCAATAATGACCTAAAAAGGATTTAGTTAGAGACTCTTCTAATCCTTATTCCCTAAACAAAGACAATCTTCTCTTACACATACACACACACACACACACAAACACACACACACACATACACACACACACACACACATACACACTCACAAAGAGACAAATTTACTACGCAGATTTCCCTCTTCCTCTTCCTCTTTTTCTTTTCTTTTTTTTTTCAGTATTAAGGAGACTGCAATACTTTGTCTACCCAATGATATTGATAGTTGTTGCTGGGAAAACTGAAGGATAGTTTGGCAGAAACTAGGTATAGACCAACTAGGTCATACCTTATGCCAAGATAAGATCAAAGCGGGGACAGGATTTAGACATTAAAGGTTATAACATAACTCAATTAGGAGAATAAAGAATAGTTTATTTTCAGATCTATGGAAATGGGAGAAGCTTATGATCAAAAAAGGTAAAAAAAAGATTATAAAAAAGAAAGTAAATACTTTTGATTATACAACCAAGATTAAAAGGAATGCTGCAGGTTAGTTGGACATAGAAACAACTAGTATTTATAATAAAGGACTGAGTTAAATTCATAAGAATGCAAGCCATTCACCAATTATTAAATGGACAAAGGATATGAAAAGGCAATGCTCAGATGAAGAAATTAAAACTCTCTTTAGTCATATAAAAGTGCTTTAATATAGAAACTTAAATTAAAACAACTCTAATATACTACCTCATATCTATCAGACTGGTCGATATGACTAAAAATGAAAATGATCATTGTTAGAAGGAATGTGAGAAAACTCGAACACTAATTCACTGTTAGTGGAGTTACAAACTATCCCAACATTTCTGAAGAGTAATTTGGAATTACATCCTATGAGTAATAAAGTTGTATATACTCTTCGATCCTGCAAAAATAGGTCTATTTCCCAAAGAGATCACAAAAAAGGGTTAAAAACCTATATGTAAAAAATCCCATATGTATAAATATATTTATAGCAGATCTTTTAGGAGAGGGGAGGAATTGGAAAATGAGTGGAGGCCATCAACAGGGAAATAGTTGTAATATATGAATGTGATGGAGCACATTATTGTATAAGAAATCATGAAGTACAGAATTCAGAAAAGCCTAGAAAATTGCATGAATTTATGCTAAATTAAATGAGAAGAACCAGAAGAACATTGCACATGGTAAAACTAACATTGATAATCAACTATTATGGACTTTCTCATTTCAGTAGCACAATAATATTCTAAAAGAATTGTGAGCAAAATTACCATCCATATCCAGAGAAGGAACTATGGAGTTTAATTGCAGACCAAAGTTTACTGTCTTCAATTTTTAAAATTATGCATTATATTTTGTCCCTCTAATGAATTTTCCCTCTTTTTATTTGATTCTTCTTTTACAATACGATTAATATGGATTTATTTTCAGCATAGACATACATGTATAATCTATATTTGATTGCTTTCTCTCAGGGGGAGGGAGAAGGGAAAAGGAAAGAGGGAGGGAGAAAAATATAAAACTCAACTTCTTAGATAAAAATGATTGTTGAAAACTATCTTTGCATGTATTTGGAAAAATAAATAAAATGTTTAATGAAAAAATACGGGTAGTTGTTTTTTTTTTTCTGAAGTGATGAGAATAGTTACATCTTCCTAAAATGATTTTTTCTAGGCTGTTTAATTGGTCTATAAAAAGGTATGAACATGAGACAATATTTTACTTGAGATGATTTTAGACATATGAAAAAAATTGTGTTTGTGTGTGAGAGACCCAGAGACAGAAACAGAGACAGTGAGAGAGAGACAAAGACAGAGAGAGACAGAGAATAGGAAAATTATTCATTTTTTTAAATGCTTTAATAATTAAGTCAATTGGAGATGATATGAAGAAATTAATTTCAGTCATAGTTGTGATTTTCTCTTCTGCTTTCAATAGATTGTATATTTTTGTGCCCCTTATGAAGATTACCATCTTTATTGGTAATTCTAGATTAACACTTTGTTTAAGTTCTTGCAAGTCAATGGGGTTAACTGACTTGTCCAAGGTCACACAGATAGGTAATTATTAAGTGTCTTAAGCTGGATTTGAACTCATGTCCTCCTGACTCCAGGGCCAGTGTCTAGATGAACTGTTGAGGTGTTGGGATGCCTTTTTAATGCTACCATCTTTAATCCCCTTTCATATATTTTGCCTCGTATATCAATCACTAACACAACCTGAATACCATTCTATAATTTATTGATACCTTACTATAATTTAAACAATCAATTTAGCTCTTAGAAAAAAGATATTTGAGAAAATATAGCAACAAAATGAATGCATTCCCTCTCCTATAAGAATTAAGTCCCTGGGAAAATGTGTTCAAATTTAAACTAGTTGGTATGAAATAATTGTCCCACCATATTTGCTTCTAAATAAATGAAATCTTAATTCACTGAGAGTAGATACTGCAGCAGATTGTTCAAGACTGCATTCAAGTTTTTAAATATATGCATGTAATTACATTATGTATGTATATGTGTGTGTATGAATGTATGTGTGCATGTGTATACACTCATCTGTATGAATGCTATTTTAATCAATTCAATGTTAATTCCTTGAGGGGAAGAATGTCTTAATTTTTGTCTTTTCCCCATCACAATAAATTCAGTTAAAAAATAAATAAAAACAAAAGCAAAAATGGCAAAGAAAATTTTTCATTAAACCAACAACTTCTCAGATTGTGAAAATTATCTAAAATATTTCTTTGTTAATAGACTTGATGTAGATAAAATGTGTAAGACAGGACTTTTCAACCTATGGCTAGGGTGAGCTCACTATGCATTATGCTTTATTTCTTTATCTTGCAAATAATACAAAAAGAAAATATAAAATAGTTTTGGAGAAAAGCACTAGCATCTGCTTTTCCTGATGAATGTTCTCATGTAGGATTGGAAAGAATGCTTAAGACTTATCAAATATGAAAAAAAATGAAAAATGGTCAAGTAAATAGCTATTTTCATTAAGAAGTAGTCTTCATTAGAAATGCCAGTCAAATGGTATAATATGCAAGAATATAATATGGGAAAATCTCTTTATATAGATTTCCTGTACTTGGCATACCATCAACGGTTTCTGTGAGAGTATTTAATTTGCATACTTCTACATGTTAATCCACTTATTTCAGATATCTTTACTATAATTGGTCTTATCATTATTGTTCAAAGCTAAGGGATCTTTCTGATACCAAATAACTTTGTATGTGGGCAGAATCAAGATGGCAGAAGGCCAGGACTTTCCTGATCTCTTTCCAAAACTCTTCTGAACACTTTTAAAAAATACCCTAAAATAATTATGGAGAGGCAGAGCCCACAAAAAGACAAAGTAAAACAATTATCTAACAATTAGCAGGAAATAGCTGTTGTCTCAGGGTGATAATGGAACACAATCCAATGCAGATGCACAAAAAGATATCAAGACAGAGCAAAGCCGGTGCAGACCTTGGAAGTGACTGAATCAATAAGCCGTAGTGGTTGTTTCCAGAGCTCTCAGTCAGCAGATGGTTGGGGTTGAACAAATAGCTATTAAAGAGAATTCAGTTCTAGTGCTAGGGGACAGCACTCATACTCAGTTCTGGGTTGCAGTTTTGGACAGCAGACTCAGGGTGAGGAGGAGCAGTAAGAGCTTGAGGCTGTTTAGAATAGGAATCTTCAGTGTGTTTGTGGGCACTTAGATCAGAGAACAGATGAAGAGAATATTAAAGACAAAATTGTTAAATCATACCACTTCAAAAAACTGAAAAGTTACATATACCTCTGAAACTTGGTACAATGTCCCCTATACCTTGAAATAAAAATAAAAATTCAAAATAGGCTGGAAAATGAGCAAACAACAGAAAAAATCTGACAATAGATAGTTAATTTGGTAACAAGGAAGACCAAAACATGCACTCAAAAGACAACAAAGTAAAAATTATTGCACTCAAAGCCTCAAAGAAAAATATGGGTCTAAGACAATGGAAGAACTCAAAAATACTTTAGAAAAGAGGCAATTGACAAGAGAAAATTTTGGAAAAATATTCAATTCCTTTGTAAAGAAAACACAAATAATACTGAAGCAAATAACAGTTTAAAAACCAGAATAGACCAAATGGTAAACAAGGTACAAAAATCTAATGAGGATAATAATCCCTTGAAAAACAGAATTGACTAAATGAAAAGAGAGGCACAAAAGACCATTAAAGAAAAGAGCTCATTTAAAATAGAATTGATCAAATGGAGAGGAAAGTGCTAAGGCTCAATGTAAATAATAATTCCCTAAAAAATGAGAATTGAAGAAATGAAAACTAATACATCTATGGGATTCTATGAAACAAATGAAAATGAATAAAAAACCATGAGAAACATTTCATTGAATAATCATTTGACCTGAAAAATAGATCTGGGAGAAGTAATTTAAGATTTATTAGATTAACTGAAAACTACAATTTAAAAACTGTCTAGGCTTCATACATCAAGAAATTATCAAGGAAAATGTCCTTGATATTCTAGAAACAATAGTTAAAATAGAAATTGAAAGAATCCACTGACAGCTTCCTGATAGCAATCCCAAACTACCAGTAATAATTTAGGCCCATTCCAGAACTCTCAGGTAAATAAGAAAATATTATAAGCAATCTAAAAGAAAATTTCAGCTATCACAGAGCTAGGGTCAGAAAAATATATGAATTAATGGATCAGAGGGCTTGGAAATTGGTATTCCAGAAGTCAAAAGTGCTAAAATTACAACCAAGAATCAGTAAATCTGAGCATAATACTTCAGTGAAGAAAATTTACATCCAGTGAAATATGGGATTTTTCAAGTGTTCATGATGAAAAATCCAGATCTGAATAGAAAAATTTACTTTCAAATATAAAACTTAATATAAGCACAAAAATGGCAATGGGGAAAGAGAGAAAGTCAGCCTGGTGGCCTCCCCAGCTTTCATCAGAAACAACATTAACACAAGTTAATAAACTGATGCTGGAGTGACAGAACCTACAAAAAGACATAGTGGAGCAATTTTTAAGTTGAGTATATCTTAGGACTTCAGAAAAGTTCTGTTTCACTGAAGTGGAGGGCAACCTTCAGACTGGTGAAGGAAGGCCAGAAGGAAGCTGTCAGTCACAATAGAAATCAGGAATCAGTTGATAAAGGCCCTATCTCTCAAATATAGACTACCAATTCAAATTTATGAAAAATTAAAAAAATAAGGGTCATTTTCCAATTGATCAATGATCAAAAATTTATGACCAGTAAGTTTTCAGATTAAATAAGTGAAGCTTTCTATACTCATGTGAAAAATGTTCTAAATCACTATTGCTTGGAGAAATGCAAATTCATTAAGGAAAAATGTCTTGAAAAGACAATTGGCAGAAGGATACATACAAAATCATTAAAGAAAAGAACTCATAAATATTAGAATCATGCCCATGGAGAGGGAAGTACAAAAGTTCATTTTAGAGAATAATTTCTTAAATATTAGAATTGAACAAGTGGAAGAATATGATTCCCTGAGATATCAAGAAAAATATGAAAAAACAATGAAAACAATAATAGAAAACAATGAAAAAAATAATAGAAGACATTGTGAAATATCTCATTGGAAAAATAAGTGACCTGGAAAATAATTAAAGAATTATTTTTTATTCAGGTTTTTGCTAGGCAATGGGGTTAAGTGGCTTGCCCAAGACCACACAGCTAGGTAATTATTAAGTGTTTGAGATTGGATTTGAACCCAGGTACTCCTGACTCCAGGGCCGGTGCTTTATCCACTGCGCCACCTAGCCACCCCATTAATAATTAAAGAATTATAAGAATTTATCATGAAAACTAAGATAAAAAACCTAGATATCATTTTTCAATAAGTTATCAAAGAAAATGGTCCTGATACTATAGAATTAGAAAGTAAAAATAAAAATTGAGATAAACCAGTGGTGACCTCCTGATAGAGATTCCAAAATAAAAACTCCCAGAAATATTATAAATTCTAATGCTCCCATTTAAATGAAAAAATATTACAACCTGAAAGAAGCAGTTGAACCAACATGGAGTCATTGCCAGGTTTAGAACAGATTTAGCTGCCTCAACATTAAAGGATCAAAGTGATCAAAGCTATTGGAGTATTAGTCTTCTGCAATAAAAAGAAATCAGTGCAACAGGGGACTTTCAAGCATTCCTGATGAAAAGACCAGAGTTGAATAGAAAATTTGACTTTCAAAAACAAGACTTAATAAAATCATGAAAAGACAAGTAGGAAAGAAAAATCATAAGGACTTAAAATGGTTAAACTGTTTACATTCCTATGCAGGAATAGTTCTTGTAACTTCTTTTTTATTTTAAAATTTATTTGTTTACTTTCATCCATTTGTACATGTATAGTTCCAAAATTACCCTCCACCCTCCCTTCCCACCCCACTCTCCTCAGCAGGGAACAGTCAGGATAGTATTTTACATTCATATATATCATACATACACACAAATATATATAGTTAAGCATATTAATAAATTAGTAATATTTGGTATGAGGAATTAGGATTACAGGAAAGGAATACTTGAAACAATTTTTATAAAGTGTTCATCAGATTCTGAAGGGTTTTTTCCCTGTGTTTTGTTTTGTTTTGTATTTCTTCCTCTGATTGGGGATAATATAGTTGATAATCAGTCAAATACAGTTGTCTTCATTCTCTGGACTGTCAAGGTTTTGCATCTCATAATGCTGATGTGTAAATTGCTCTCGTGGCTCTATTCCCTTCACTCAGCATTAGAACCCATAAGTCATTGCATGCTTCGCTAGAGTCTGAAGAGTTATGGTTTCCTATAGAACAATAATATTCCATGGTATTCATGTACTATAACTTGTTTAGCCATTCCCCAATTGATGGGCATCCCCTCAATTTCAAGTTCCTTGCCACTACCAAAAGAGCTGCTATGAATATTTTAAAACATGTAGGAGTTTTCCCACTTTTTACAATTTCAAAGTGTATGAAAACTTGTATTGCTCTTTGGGCATAGTTCTCTATATTGCTCTCCAGAAAAGTTGGATCTGTTCACAACTCCATCAGCAATGTATCAATGTCCCAATCCTCCCCCAACCTCTCCAACATTGATCATCTTCCCTTTTTTCTCATCTTGGCTAATCTAATAGGTGTGAGATAATACCTCATTGTTGTTTTTGGAACTTCTAATTCTCATTATTAGAGAAATTAAAAGGAATATATATATATATGTAGAAAAAGTTTATAAAGTGAGTAGAATATGAAAGAAATAAGAAATTGTGTAAGGGAGGAATATACTTGGAGAAAGAGAAAGGTGGAGGTGTAATAGAACTTAAAAAAGGCAAAAAAGAATTTTTACAGTGGAGGAGATGAGGTAAGTGATTGTGAATTCTTCAACCCTATTCTCATCAGAATTGATTCAAAAAGGAAATAATATATATACAGTCAACTGAGTCCAGAAATATACCTTTTCCTACAAGAAAGTAGGAGGGGAAGGGAATAAAGGAATGGGAAGTTGCACATAGAATGGAGAGGAGATAGGAGGAGGCAGTACTCAAAAGTAAAATAATTTTGAGGAGCGACAGGGTGAAAGGAAAGAGACAATGGAATAAAAAGAAAGGAAATGGGATGGAGGGAACTACAATTAGCAATGGCAACTGTGAAAAAATATTTAAATCAAGTTTCTGTGTTAAAGATCTCATGTCTCAAATAAGAAACTCTCCTCTCATTTCATATGTTTACTATGCTATCTACAATATACATGGAAACCAGACTTGCTACATTACTTTTCTAATTTTATCATTTTATATTCTGAAAATCTCCTTTCTTCTAATAATGTCTTGGGCTTGCAGGTTTTCCTTTATTAGAATTTGTTAATTGTTTTTGTGTACGTGTGTATGCATACATATGTATGTCTTTGTATGTATTTGATGGTTCACATAGGGTGATCAGTGAATTGTGTGTACTTCCATCCTCAGAATAATTTGTCAAAGGCATAAAATGTTTATTTTATGTCAGATGATTATGGAGACCAATTATATTGAACTTATGTTTTTTATTAAAATACTGAACAATGTCACAGAATTCAAATAAAACATATTATTTTCTAATTTTTAAATAGCCAAATTCTTATAATTCATTAATCACATTCTGGATTTTTTTTTCTTCTGCTTCAGAGTCTTGACTTTGTGTTTAACTATTTCAAGCTTTGAGGAGTAGTAGGAACAACTTAATATCATGGCTCCTTAATATCATGGCTCCCACAAAATAATGCTCACCCTTTCTGGTCATGTTAAATTTATGCCATCCCTATGCCAACACTCCGAGGTCATTAATCTTAAACATATGAGCAATGCTTTTGTTCAGAATCTAATTACATGAATACATAGATGACAAGTCAGACAGATACACTGGAACATTTTAATAGGAAATTGAACTAGCCATTCAAGATGATGCAGTCAAAATAAACAATCAAAACCACAACAATATTTCATAATTCCTTTATAGACTGGTTGATATTGTTCCCTTCATATCTTAATGGAACATGAGAAGTATTATTAAAAAACTCAGTTTCCATATTGTCTCAGTTCCAGAGAGTTAAGAAGTAGAAATGAACTATGGCTAGAAAGGAAGACTGGAACATAAGTGTTGCGTCCTTTAATACATGTTTCTAGTTCCTCTTGATTTTATCCCACTTTTACTAATCACATTAAATTGTTTAACCATATACTTGGGCTTTGAAAGACTGACATAATTTATTCATTTAGGAAGTGGAGTATCAGTAGGAAACACACATTTGCAACTACCTGTTGTCAGATGCTTCTTGAATGAATTAAAACTATTGAAATTTTCTCTTTAAGGAAATAAACATGCCATTACTGTTATGAAATAATTTTGACCTTCAAAATCCTCTGGAAAAGGTCTTTGTCATAATCTCCTGGGATCTGGAGGTCACTTTTTGAAAACTGGTAAATAGATGAACGAGCAGGAAAATATTAGTCACAAACAACCAGTCTTTCTTTACATAAAAAAATCATGCCAAATAAATCTTACTATTATATAAATTATAAAAATAAAATTAACATATAGATTTAGATAGATGTGGATATAGATCTACAATATTACTTGATAGATTAGGATAATGAGTGCATGATTTCACCAGTAAAAAAATCAGTATATCTGACAAACTTAAGTTTTATTACTGTAAAAGATATGCCCAAGATGAACAAATGCATGTTAAATTATAACACAGTTGGATGGATTTGGAACCCAATTGAGCCAGATGCAAAGAATAATCTTTACATTGTGGTAGGAGGGCTTTAAAGATGTGGCTCACAAAAGTTTGTCACCCTTTGATTTTTAATATTGTTGCTTTTCCCATATTCTGCATTCCATAATAAGGCTCCTTGCTAACAAGTGCATCATTGCATCTCGGTGGCAATTCCAGATCTCCTTAGTTGGTAGACCAGTTTTTGGCTTTTTTGTCTACTTAACAGGATTTCTAGCAACCTTTAAGCTTTATATAACCTTACATGAGACACGCCCTAATTTCCTATATTTATGGGAATTTGTAGGGCTTCCTTTCAAATGGTTAATGATTTCCCCCACCCAAATTTAGTGCAAGCTTCACATAGAGATGATTTTATTTTTACCAGTACATTGCCCCATACCAAGCATTTGTCCAGTCAACATGCATTTATTAAGTATTAACTATACTCTAAGCACTGTGTACAATGCCTGATACAGTAGGCACATACAAAATATTTGTGAATTTTAATTAATTTTTAAAATAAAAAATTCTATATTTACATTTCAACTCCCCCCAAAATTTGATGGTTATTTTAAATTGTATAGACAACAGAAATGGTGATTTGTGGTTTTTGGTAGGAGCTATAAGTATTCTCCCCTTGTTATTTATTTATTGTAAAAATGACCTGAAAATAGTAATTAACTACTGTCCCCACAATAAGCAGACAAAAAGGGAAATCAAATAAGAAGAGATCACAATGTATACTCAGTCAGTAATACAGAACATTTACTTTTTAATATTTTCTTGAATTTTCCCTTCGCGGATCAACAGAATCTTTCTTTAGACATTTTCCCTTTCTCCTGCCCACCCCCCACACACACTTGACTTTGAATCTGGTGGTTTAAATAGGTGCCTTTTACTGGCTAATCAAAATCTCCTTCTGGCTGCATAATTTCTTGATGGCATTTTTCATCTGAGCATTTCTCAGTGTGTAGATTAAAGGGTTTAACATGGGGGTAATCATAGTGTAGAAGACTGCAACAGCTTTATCAATGGGAAACATTGTTACAGGCCTCATGTAGATAAATATACATGGAACAAAGAATAAAACAACAACGGTGATGTGGGAAACACAGGTAGAGAGGGCTTTGCGTCTCCCCTCTGCGCTGTGAGTCTTCAGAGAACTCAAAATGACAACATAAGAGATCATTAAGAGCAGAAAGTTTAACAAACAGATGAATCCACTGTTGGCTGCAACAAATAGGCCAAGGATGTGAGTGTCAGTGCAAGCAAGGTTCAATAAAGGGTTTAAGTCACACATAAAGTGATCTATAACATTGGGACCACAAAATGGTAAATTGACTATGAAGAGCATCTGTATTGTTGCATGAAGCAAACCTCCTATCCAGACCACAACCATCAAGATGCCACGCAAACGCCAATTCATGATGGTCATGTAGTGTAGGGGCTTGCAAATTGCCACATAACGGTCATAGGCCATTACTGTGAGCAGGATGACCTCTGCACCTCCAAAGAAGTGTTCAACAAAGATTTGCATCATGCATTCATTAAATAAAATGGTTTTCTTTTCATAGAATGAGTCTATAATGAGTTTTGGTGCATTAACAGAAGAATAGCAGGCATCTATAAAGGAAAGATAGGCAAGAAAAAAGTACATGGGGGAATCCAGGCTGGAGTTGTTGATAATGGTGATGACAATGAGTATGTTACCCACCATTGTTATAGAATACATAAAGAAAAACACAACAAAGATGATTTTCTGCAGCTTTGGATTCTCAGTTAGTCCCAATAGGATAAATTCAGTCACATTATTTCCGTTATCCATTTTTATATTGAATTCCGGAAACGGAAACAGAATAGTTCTGTAAAGAAAGTGAATCCATTTATTATGTTTAATTCAGGAAAGAGTCTGCTTATCTGTAATGAAAGTAAATGCTTTCATTAAAGGGGACTTGTTATCTATTGGACTCTGCTCTAGAAAGATCTTGTGGAAAGTAACTGGTCTTAAGACTCTATTTATATTCCATACACCCCTGTTCCTGAATGAATTTGAAGTAATTAGTTAATACACTCTGAATGTCTATGGTAATATCTATAAAGTGGGTTAGGTAGAGAGACATGGTGTGGTTCATGGGCACAGGTTCTAATGTCAAAAAGAATCGTGAAGGTTTAAAAAAAAGACAATTGATAAGAAATTATTTCATTGATATGTAGGATGTAGGAGAGTTCAGACATCTTTTTAGAAAGTGAAAAGACCTGTTTGACTGAAGTAGCTTGCCCATATAGTAAAAATTTTAGAGATAATCATCTAATGGCAAGTTGTTAACATGTTTGCCACAAATGAAGAATTCAGGATCCCATCCTTAAAACAATAAGAAATCAATCTTAAACATGTTCGTAACAAATAGGAAAGATGACAGTCTAGAGTGGGAGATAATAACCTGATGTCCATAAAATATGATAACTCTTTTACTTGGATTAGATTTCTTTGTAGTCTTGTGCATTTTATTTTAGATAAATTTAAAACTTTTACTTTCATAATATGGTGCCCCGTTTACTTTCCAAATTGCCATAGTAGTAAGGATGAAGTCAATGGATGAAAGAAGGGAAAACTGTGTTTTTATAGCAACATTCTTGCCTTTAATGAATGAAAAACCTGAATTTTATTCATACCTTTCATACCTTTATTCATACCTTCCAGCAGCTCAGAAGTGTTTTTCTTCTCTAGAAATTTCTCTTTTACTATATTCCATTTTTTTAACAGTTTGATCTTTGGCAAATGTACTTTCTTTCTCATTCTCTTCTTCCATACTCTGTCTTTCACTCACAGAACAATTCTCTTGTGAGAAGAAATTTCATTAATGATCTCAACCATTTCTCAGCCATTTACAGTACTAGTTAACACTTTCTCGTGTGTTTTTTTCTAACACAATAGATCAGTAAAGGGAGTTGACATATTTTCTATACTAGCACACCCTCATTCCCTTCTTCTACTGCAAACTGCTACTCTCTCTCTCTCTCTCTCTCTCTCTCTCGCTCTTGCTCTCGCTCTCTCTCTCTTTCTCCCTGTATAATCTATATCTAATACACACACACACACACACACACACACACACACACACACACACACACAGACACATCCATATTTGTATCTCCACTAAGTCCTTTATTTCTGATGGAGTCCAGTTTTTCTTTCATAGCATTTTGCTCCAACCCAAAGCTACACTTTATAGCTGGGGGCCTCTATATGTTTGTATTCTTTTTATTTTGCAAGGCAATGGGATTACGTGACTTGCCCACGGTCACACAACTAGGTAATTATTAAGTATCTGAGGGCAGATTTGAACTCAGGTCCTCCTGATTCCATAGCCATTGCTCTATCCACTATGCAATCTAGCCACCCCATATTTATATTCTTTTGAATTCCCTTGTCTATCAACACACTCAAAAAGAATTTATTAATCACTTGCTGTGTGCAATAAACTGTCCAATGTGCTCAAGAACTTCTATAATCTATAAGATTGTTCCTCTTCTAAAACCTAAAAGATAGTCTTCGTTTAAATTTCACCATCACCAGTCTAGGACACCTCAGTGTTACTGGAATTTACATTTCCTCTCTCCTCTTATTAGAAGTCATTCAAACTCTTTCAGCCTCCCTAATTCTATTCTTAGAACATGATGATTTTAAAATTGATTTAAAAATGATGATTTTAAAATATGCGGCAGAGAGAAAGGGCAGGATAAATGCATATTTAAATAAATTTATTTAAATATATGGTTTTTGTATACCTTCATATATAGAAAATTTTCTCTGTCCTTCCAGTCCATCATATCTGTTCTGCTCACAATTTCCCATGCAATAAAGCCTTGATCTTTTTTGTTAACCAATTAGCCTCTGCTATATTTTATCTTTGAATCACTTTTACCATTATCATCCACATACAGATAATGTTTACTTTTTAAAATCTGTCTTCATCACTAAAAATTTCCAGGATTACTAGATTTTGCTGGATATAACATCACTGTGATAAATGAATCTACTACAATTTCATGTCATTTATTCTCAAAGAACCCTTAATTTTGCTTCATAATCTTTTTACTTTTCAATGACTATTTCATTCATCATTCACAAAACTAGTTTTCAAAATCTATTTTTCTTTTCCTAAGAATCTTACACTCACTTTTCCAATTGTACCTCAAGGAGATTTACTACTTTTGAAAATTACTGGGAAAATAAATTAGCCATCCTGGATTATATCATTATGTCTCTGATTGCAAAATTCAAATTTTCCCACTATCTTCTCTCATCCTTTCATTCTTTTAATCTAGGGTTTAATGAAGAAGTCGTCCTTCTTGCAACCCTCAAAAACATTCCAGAGCTTTCTAACACTTTAAATTATTATTTCAAAAATACCTATCACAATTCCTGATACAGAATCAATACTGATTTCCCTCCCTTCATTTTTCCTGACCTCTCTCCTCCAAGACCTCTTTCTATCTCTGTTTCTCTTTTTCTTGGTGACTGTCTCTATCTCTATTGGTCTCTCTCCAATGTGTCCCCTTATATTTTTTTTATCTAAAATATAATTCAGGCCAATTCATATAATAAAAATCAAAAGAAATCCTTCACTTTTGGAATTCTTTGACATTTTAGCAAAAACATCAGATAGAAAATTGTTGCCACCACACTTTTTTTAAACATATCAACAGATATATAAGATATCTGACTCGACCATTTGACTAAAATCAATCAATAAGGATGGATCAATAAATTATCAAAGTAAATGGTTCACTTTTGCACCAGTGAGCCACTTCTCAACCCATCTTCACCTTCCTTCATTTCTCTGGACTTTTTAAAATCATGTAACTTTTATTGATTTGAATCTTTCTGACTCTTCCTTCTTTCTAAATATTCTTTCTCCATTTTGCTTTGCAGGGTACAATTTCCTGTTCCTCATCTGATCTCTCTAATTGCTTTTTCTTTGGCACTTTTACTGAACCATCAATCTCATCCTTCTTGTTTAATAGCTGCAAGTATGATGTCTACACAGAAACTTCTAAAATAGATGCTCAAACTAATTATTACTTTGCCACTACTACACTTCAATTGTCTGCTTGGCACATCATCTTCTATATATGAAGGTATACAAAATATCATATATATTAAAATAAAATTATTTCAATATGCATTTATCCTGCCCTTTCTCTCCAACACATACTTTAAAATCATCATTCTGTTTGTAGTCACTGCTTCGTGATCTTAGAAATGCGTTTGAATCTTCCCTGTTTGACACCCCTTACATCTTGTCATTTGGCAGGTTATATCAATTCTGTCTACAAATTAACTCTAAACTTTTTCCTCTTCTCTCCACTAAGATTCTCACTGCTTATTAATATATTTCATTTGGATGATTACAATAGTTCCTAACCATTACCCAAACTACTAATAATACAAACAGTTGCTAGGGGATCATATCCATTATGATAATTCACACCTTCTCATTGTTCTTATTCCCAAACCCACAAGGATTATGGACTATCCATGAAAAATCAATAGAGGATTGGGTTTTTTTTTTTTGCTTTTGCTATCTTCCTTCTGAATTCATCTAAATCAGATATATGAAATTGAAAGAAAATTTGAAATAATAATATTTAAATGAGAATACTTGAATTTTACCCACCTGATATGATTTTTAATCCTTGTGCCACTAACCTTTCTGATTCCAAATTCTTCATTTGTTTTTCTGAGAAATTAATTTATGTATTTATTGTATCTGTGCTCATTTTCAAAGGAAATCATGAGTTATGACCCTAATAGTATATTCTATGGCTGCAGAAAGACATTCATAATGGAGGTACATGAAAGGCAGTAACTGAGAGATTATATTGAAAATTATTCCTGAAGAATCCCCTGTAGCTTTTAAGAGAGGGAAGATGTAGAAGTCATTAATGTCATAACATAATTCTCCACTGTTGAACGGTTTGTAGTTTTTTAATGATATTTCTCATATACATATACATATATATATATATGTATATGTATATGAAATATGTTTCAGGAGTATAAAATTTTGGATTACTCCAATTTTAAAATTGCTTAAAGGTAGGGAGGTCTAACATAAGTATCTCTACATTTGTGTCAGTTACCTTCAGTTATTGTGTATGCTAAATGTAAATAAACTATATTTATATGAAAGTTTATATTTCACCAAGATCTTTCTTTCCACCTAACTCCAGATAT
Source organism: Macrotis lagotis (assembly GCF_037893015.1). Taxonomy (NCBI): domain Eukaryota; kingdom Metazoa; phylum Chordata; class Mammalia; order Peramelemorphia; family Peramelidae; genus Macrotis; species Macrotis lagotis. Next base: position 303,808,359 of record NC_133660.1, on the reverse strand, counting down.
TAGCCATTGCAAATGAAATTATTTTCATTTTATAGAGGAGGAAACTGAGGTTTAGAAAGATGAAGGGCAAGAAACAGGATAAAAATTGAATTGTCTGACAGCAATTCAAACAATTAAAAATACATATTCTCAGTTGATTTCCAAGTTCTTTTTAAAAATCAGATCTTTGGGGTGGCTAGGTGGTACAGTGGATAGAGCACCAGCCCTGGAGTCAGGAGTACCTGAGTTCAAATGCATCCTCAGACATTTAATAATTACCTAGCTGTGTGGCCTTGGGCAAGCCACTTAACCCCATTTGCCTTGCAAAATCCTTTTTAAAAAAAGAATCAGATCTTTTACCACAGATGAAATCAATTTAAAAATCATAAAATAAATCATTGTAAGGGATCAGTATGAAATACATTCATCAGAGTATCAACTCTACTAGAATTTTAGGGGATGAGTCATCAAACTTACCTTAGTCTGATGTATGGATAGGGATAGTTTCTCATATATTTAAGAGAATTCTTACTTCCATGATGATATTTTTATTGGATAGGAAGATGATGGTAATGACTAAACCATAGAGTCAGTTAGTTTTTGTTATTGATATTGATATGAGATGCATCTTGAATCTCCCTCAACTTGCACCTAGGAAAATTCAAACTTATTCAGTACTATGTTCTCTAAAAATAAAAAAGCACCCCAAACATTGAGATATTAAGGTAGTCTCATTGATTCTATAAACGTCTTCATGACAATAGGCAGAAATGACTTTAAATGACCATCTATGTTTATACTTCTCCTTATATCTTGTCATGATAAATGGAACTAAATTTCACATTACAGGGTTAGGGAACCTAGTTTCATGCCCAGAACTGAGTTCTCAGAGGAATTAATTATAAGAAGGTCCATAAATTATTTGTCCTGAAAGATATATTATCTTGTGAATTTGTTTGTGAAAAATGGAGATATGTCCTCAACATTCTTCTCCAAATGCGGAAACATCAATCATTGCCCTAGAAGAAGAATATTGAAATTTTTCCCATTAGAATCTTAGGACCTGGTTCACCAGGAATGTAGTGTCCAGTGGAAAGAGAAGAATCAGAGAATGTCATGTGAATGACTTTCAAGGAAAGTCACATGAACTTAAGGATAAATAGATTACTGTGGATCCTCAGATGACACACCACTTGCTTTATTAAATTATCTGTCATTTGCCATCTTGTATTAAAATACAATACACGTGAAAGAAGATAAGGATTAGAAATCCATTAAGTAAGAATGCTTTTCAACAGGTCTCTGGAAGGCATAGAATGGTGGATTGTGCAGAGGATAGAATGGTTTCAAGGCATGGTTTCAAGAAGACTCATCTTCTTAAGTTCAAATCCAACTTCAGACACTTAAAACTTGTATGATGCTGCATATGTCACTAAATGTTGTTTGACTTAGTTTACCATCTTTTAAAAAAAGGTTGGAGAAGCAAAGGACAAACACTTCTAGTGTCTTTACAGAGAAAATCCCATATGGTATCAGAAAGTCAAACTTTACTAAAATAAAGCTAAACAATAAACACAAACTTGGATAAAAAAGAGTGAGCAGCTAGGCTCATTATTTGGTTCTCGCTATTGTGTTTGGTTTTCCTGGGTTTTAATCTTTAGTTAATACTTATTGTAACTACTGCAATGATATGGATCTTCCAATTTCACTCACTCAACATGAACATCCCCAAATCAGAAACACAGGTTACTTCTGGTAAAATTTTCACCATTAATTTTAACAAAATCATTTACATTAAGAGGCAAATCATAATCAAAATATGAATTCCCGAAAGTTAAGTGTTCAAAGAATATAAACAGGTATTTTAAAAAATAAGAAGTCTCAAAAATTTATTATTAGCTATAGAAAATCATTGAAATCACTAATAATAATAGAAATTCATATTAAAATAACTTGTAAGTTCCAACTAATATTCATCATACTAAAGGTTAACAAAAGTGAAAAATGGGCTGTATTTTGGGCTGTTGGGCTGTAAAAATGGGCTGTAAGTATTTTAATATTGTTGTCGAAACTGTCTGCTGGTCAAGTAATTCAGGTAAGTAATTTGAAATTATGACACAAAAATTGTTAAATGTGTACACACTTTAACCCAACCATTCTAATATTAGGTTTAACTCAGCTGCTTTCCTAGTTCTTCCATGACCAAAAGCAAAGTTCTCTATTTGATATTTAAAGCTATTTGTAGCTTAGACATCAATGTTTCAAGTCTTTTACCACTCCCTAAGATGGACTCTTTAAGCCAGTGACACTGGATATTTGACTGTTCCTAAACTTAGACACTCATATTTTAGATTCAGGCATTTGTTCTGACTGTTCCCTTCCCTTTCTTTGCTTCGACCACTGACCTTTCTGACTTCCTTTAAATAGAATATGAAATATCGCATTCACTGGAAGCATTTCCTAATGTCTCTTCATTTCAGAGTATCAGGATTCATCAACTGCTACATTACCATACATAAAATTTAATTTTAATTAAATCCTATTCATCCTGTAACATAGCTTGTTTTGTCCATATTTGTTTGCATGCTGTCTCTTCCATTAGACTAAACTCAATCGCTTGTCTCTTTTTTGCAACACAATGACAATCGCAAAGGAAATACTTTAAAATTTTTATTGAATAAATGAACAACAGTTTCAGAGTACCTGGGGAGATTAATATGGTAAAGAGTAAAGGAAGCAGAACCAGGAGAATGATTTATACAATAAGAACAATATTATAAAGAAAAACAATTTAAAAATACTTGAAAAAAACCTGAAATGGATTAACATGAACTTTCCCGTCTCTGATCCTGACAATATGAAGAACACTAAATAGTATTTCATTACTTTAAGCATCTATCTTTCTTCAGCAAGGAAAGTGTTTCAAAACCCAGAACCTGGAATAATTGAGTCCTCAGAAAGGTAATATTTATTTTTAAAAAGTTATTCATATTTCTTATTCAACTATGTTTTGTCTTAAGTTTATAAAGTAAATGCTAACAAGAATGAATGTTTATTATTTTATTAAATGAGAAATAGGAAAAATTCATGTCATAAAAATGAAAAATATCCCACCAACAAAAAGTCTTGGTGGCCAACTTCTCATATGACCATTTTAAAAAATTGAAATAGTTGAGGACAAAGAACATTTTGTGATTCAGTTCATTATTTTAAGATGCTTTTTATTTGTTTTACTATTATTTTTTGTTTTTATGATTATTTTATTTTATTTTAAGTACTTTACAAAATGATGCATTGTGAAATAACATCTTTGCAAAGAGAAAAGAAAAGTATAAAGTTTAACAAAATACTCAGGAAAGGCATTTACTATTGACTCAGAATATTTCTTTGCTCAGGTTGTTTTGGCTATTAATAAAATAGAATAGGCTTCCACAAAGAATACATCAAAAAACTGCATGATTGCTTAACTTCTTCCCTTTACAATAAAATGTATGTTTGGAATTGGCAGATGGTTGTATGATGATGAGGAAGATGATTACAGCAATATTTTATGCCATGTAAAACATGCTTACTATATACTAATTAAAATGTACTTATTTATCACACTTTAAAAATTAGAATTAAATAAGTTTACCTTTGGAAATAATTTTAAATGATTTAATAGTAATAATAATTTAAAAATGATAATTTAAAATTATATCTTTCAATGGATGAATTTCATTTTAGCAAGAGCATTAAAATGCTCATTGTTTCAATGGAACAAATTTTTATTGATTGAATGAAAAAGATATTAGCAGTATTTGATACTTTATTGATCATGCAAATTATATTCAGTTTTTAAGAAAGTTATTAATTTTTTTAAAGTCTTACATTTCTGTGTGTTAGCCTCACTTCCACTGGAAGCAGAAATAATTATGTTCTTTTTTGTGAGATAAACTAATTCTTGAATAGGATGTACCTCAAAAACTTTGGAAGAGCACCCAAAGGTCAGTTTAAAAGGATATGTTTCCAAAAAAGAAAATAAAGTGCTCATGATATTGGAAATGGGAAAAGCTAATTCAAGTCATATAGAGGACTCCATTAAAAAAATACCAATTATTTATAAACCTCTATATTCAACAAAACATAATTTGGGGCCTTCTTCCCTATAGTACCAAGAAATGAAAGTATGAGTAAGGCATATTCCATGTCCTGGCAGATGTAGTGTGAGATGTACTGAGAAGGAAAGTGACATGAAAAGGGGATCAATAATATGTTGCTCCATAATTATTTTAATAGACAAAATTCTGACAGCTGCATCACTAGAAGAATTACAAGCTTTCATATGAGAAACTGAAATTTGAAATCAGACCAGTCATCTGTTCATCTCCACAAAAGTCTGTGAAGCAAAAAAGGATTCATTATTATGACCAATATTCTGGTGAAGCAATTGATGCCTATAAAAGTAAAGCAGTATCTCCATCTAAACTGCCAGAAGTCAAGGTTCTCACAAGTGTAATTTGGTCTGCCTTCCATTCTCTCTCTCTCTCTCTCTCTCTCTCTCTCTCTCTCTCTCTCTCTCACCCCAATATAAACACACACACACACACACACACACACACAAACACACACACACACACACACACACACACACACACACACACAAACAAACAGAAAAAAAGAAACACTGATGGAAAATGGATATGTCACTGAGTTTATCCTCCTGGGTCTTACTCAGAACCCTGAGGTACAAAAAATACTATTTGCCATATTCTCAATTATCTACAATGTAAAAATGGTGGGTAATATTCTGATTACCATAACCATCATCAGAAATAAGTGTTTGAATTCTCCTATGCATTTCTTTCTGGCTTACTTGTCTTTAATAGATGCTCTCTATTCCAGTGTTATTGTCCCTAAAATGATTTTAGATTTGCTCAGTCTAAAGGTGACCATTTCTTTCCAAGGTTGCATGGTCCAGCTCTTTTTAGAACACCTAGTTGGTGGGGCAGAAATTTTCCTCCTCGTTTTTATGGCCTATGATCGCTATGTAGCCATCTGTAAGCCCTTGTACTATGTGGTCATTATGAGATGGCGGGTATGTGTCCTATTCCTGGTGGTGTCCTGGATTGGAGGTTTTATGCATTCAGTAGTTCACCTCTTTTTTTATTGTAAAGATCACATTTTGTGGACCCAACATAATTGATCACTTCATTTGTGACATGTTCCCTCTGTTGAAACTTTCCTGTACATATAGTTACATAATTGATATTATAGTGGTTGCCAATGGGAGGCGGGGCAATACGTACAACTGTCTTTACATTATTGCTTGTGTCCTATGGGGTCATTTTATACTCATTGAAGACCCAAAGTCTGGAAGGCCGACAAAAAGCCCTTTCTACTTGCGTCTCCCACATCATAGTTGTTGTCTTCTTCTTTGTCCCTTGTATTTTCATGTATGTTAGACCTGTCTGTACCTTCCCCATTGATAAATCTCTAGAAGTGTTTTATACTGTCATCACTCCTATGTTGAACCCTTTGATCTACACCCTAAGAAACAAAGAGATGAAAAATGCCATGAGGAAGCTTTGGAATAGAAAAGTAATTTCCAGGCTTAGGTATTGAATGCAATGATGTGACTAAGCCATCATGTTTCACAAAAGAAATAACAGACTGTAAAATTCCTAAAACTTTGTTCTTTGAGGCTTTGTTCGTGGATCCTCAGAAATGCAGAATTAAGTACCATTCTGTCAATAGCATAAGAAGCCGCAATTTTGGTGCTGTTGGAAGTATTTTTTTTAAAGAGCATCACGATTTGATGAAAAATTCTATCCACAGCCAGATGGACAAATAATAATGTTGATGAAAGATTGAAGCATAGTTTTCTCATAATTTTCTTTGCTTCTTTTTTCTGCAACCTGTCTAATGCAGAAAAATATGTTTAGCCTGATTTCCATAATGTACTGAGTACTAAATTTCTTAAATTTTATTGGTATCTAAAATTAATTTTTAAAAATAGTATCAGCATTTATCAATTCATTTAAAATGATACTTCTAAGAACAATTTTCTAACAAGGATACAAGGATATTTTGAAGAATAGTGGTCCGCTATATTTAGTAGTGTAAATACATACTTAATTGTTGCTTTTCTGGTGTGAAAAAGGTTATTTTAGAGAATAGGAAAAAACTATTCCATTTCTGTATTACCTTGAAGTTATTACTTCTGTAAGTCTTAAGATAAATAACCAGTCTCCCATATAATATTTATATTTATTACCCTCAAATGGCATCACAGGACTAATTATGTGATATAAAATGAAGTCATATAGGGATAGTTTTTCTTTTGTAGCAAAAATTATCTCTATTTATCAAGGTACATGTGTGTATATATGTATATGAATATATATGTGAATATATTTACACATCATATATCCATTAAACATCTAAAAAAATTACCTAATCTTATAAAATCAACTAGCATATTCAAATTGTTGTAAATATAAATATTAAACATAATTTCAAAATTGAAATTCCATATTGTTATTTTTTAATTTTATTTTTCAAAAGACATGTAGCCTGGCATAGGAGATAGAGTTTTGGAGCTATAGAATCAAAGCGTTAGAGAAAAATCCCTTCTGTGGTATTATAAATCATTTAACCTATCTCAAACTTTATGATTTTTGTTATTATCATCAATTGTCAAAATAACCAAAGTCCACTTTTTTTTCCTTTGAGCTGATAGCTCTAATTTTAAATAACATGTAATTTGGAATTATATAGAAATATTTGTAAATATAAATCTATCCTAATACTGATCTCAATGAAATAATCTTCATCACAATTTAAAAAAATGTAAAGACAACAAGAAAATTGACATATATTATCCTATTTCCCCAAAATTTGATTCTGTTGTCTTACATTTTATACTGTTATTCATTTGCTCAAATGCTATGAATTTTTGATGTGTAAATATTTAATAAAAGATAGATTCCAACCATTTTGTCTATCAAAATTATACTGGAGAGAGTTCATGAGTGGATAAATATAGAAAAATTATTCCCATAAAGGTGATGATTTGATCCACTGGAACTGATGTGATGACTAAGCAAAATAATATGGAAGGAGAAAAGCACAATTACCAAGCATCATGCGGCATCCATTTTTACCAGATGTAATCTGAATGAAGATTCAGTAAAGGAGACTGAGAATGGATGGCATGAAGAAAAGAGAGAAGAAATTCTCAATAAGCAGAGAATTATTAAGAACGTTAAGTGCTATAGCAAAATTATGTTAAGATGTATTATGACTGAGTGAGCTTTTGAACAAGTGGTCCCATAGCTTATATGTTAGGACAGTTATATTTAAAATGTATTCAAGAACCATTGTCTGAGGAATTATGATAAAATGCTAAATGCTCCTAGAATGATCAAAGAAATAAAATGCAAAAGTACTACTAGGGGGAAAAGTCAAGTATTTTACTGTTAACCTGGTTTATTAGACCAGGAAAAATGACTGTGCCTTGTGATGCTTACAAGTGACTAAATAACTTCAAAAGTTGAAATGGTTCTCCTAGCATTTTAAAATTCCAAAATGGAGCATGAACATTTAAACATGGAGAATGAATCTCCTAAATCACTTCAAGTTTTATATTCTATCCCTAATTGATGACTGATATGCTGATTTTTAGGTGCGTTAGATTTTTGGTGACTTTCATTTGAAGTTTACTGGGTAAAGATACTGAACTAGTTTGTCATTTCTTTACCCTGTACATTTTACAGAAGAGGCAACTGAGGCAAACAGTACAAAGTGATTTGCCTAGATGACACAGCTAGTGTGTTTCAGAAACCATATCTGAATTCCTCCTAATTCCAGGCAATGAACTCTCTCTACAGCACAACCTGGCTGCTCCCCCCTTTCATATGGCTACTCCATCCATGACTCCAGCTTTAAGGAATGACTGTGACAGCACCTAGGTATTCATTTCTCAAGTCTAGTCCCAGCTAAACCTAAACAGAAACTTCTTCATAGACAAAACCACAATTTCAATGCTATGAATTGATGAAACGCTAATGGCAGACACAACCTTAGCCTTAGTTCTGCATCTCCATTTCCCACATTATACATTAATCCTGAAATCCATGTATATTGAAATTAAACTTTTAGTCATCTCTAATTTACAAGGCATTTGATCAATAAGCCAGGCCTGCCTAGTCCTTCGTTTCAGGTAAACCATTTCCAAAAAACTTAAATGAATTGTTTTAATTTATCAATATATTTCAGTCCAGTGCATGTCAATTCAGCTGAATTCAATCAGCATTTATCATATTCAATAGAAATTATTTATTTCAGATTTTAAAAATACAGAAACAATACAAATAATTGAAATATTTCTAGATTGTTTTTTGAAAACTTTAAAGGTTTATTTAACAAATAGCTATTGATAAAGAGGATAATGATGATTTTCACAAGTAGAGCAACTAACCCAAATTTTTAGAAACTGGAACTGAGTCTCTTCAAAAGTCAATTTAATAGCACAGAACTGATTTGACCATATATCTGCCTTCTCACTTCCTGATATGAAATGAATAAAACTATATCAGTTCCAGGAGCAATTAATTTCAGTAAAATATTTTGGAACCAATTAACTCTCTGAGTTATTTTGACATTAAATTGCTGTTTCAAGGAATGTTCCATATTCTGCCCTTCCCACAACAACATCAAGTTATACATGGATTTCACATATATTAAAAAAATTCTTCTTTGAAAGTCTTGTCAGCTGCATTCCCTAGGTATGTGTCTTTGCAAATCTCCTTATACTGTTTATATGAAAAAATCTATATTCACAGCTTCCTGACAACAACCTTCCTATATTTCCTGAATGATGACATTGGTGAAAATAAGTTTTCCAGATGTTTTGCCAAGGAAATGAGAGGTCTGCCATGTATTGTCCTATACAGACTTGAAATATTTGGCAAAGCACCAGAGTACCTACATTTTCTTTTCCAAACATCCATGAGCAAAGCATCACTGACATCATCATTTTAATCTTACAAATTAAGAAACATATATACTGAGAGATTAAGGATCTTTAATCGCATAGTAACATAGATTTCTTGATCCAAGTTCAGCAATCTTCCAGTATTAGGATAATTGATCCCAATGATTTTGCTGCTGATAAATATCACTCTTCAAGGATATATGTTGAGTAGATAGAAAAAAAGCATATTATTTCAGTCTTCAGCTTCCCTTTTCTCCTTCTTTATAATGTTAAACATTATAAATATATATATAAACAGATATACATATATACACAACACAATATAAATGTGAGATACTTATGTATGTGTATGTGTATAATCATAATCAGCAAAACAAAATGAAATATCACATTCTTTTAGTTAATTGTTGAACTTGAAAATATTTGCTAAACTAATCCTTGTGAGTAATTCAAAATCATTTGACACAGTATCTCTTGGAAGAGTCTTCATATCTTAATGACAACTGAAATTATGAAGGGACACAAGAATGAATTTGCTATTTCCAGTTCTTTGTCACCACAGAGAGTTTCTACAAACATTTAGAATTGTTTCCTTTTTCTCAAATCATCCTTGGCAGTAGATCAAACAGTGATACTGCTGAGGCAAAAAGGTATAAGTGATTGAATATCTCTTTGAACACGTTATAAATTCTATATATCATCTCAACTTGCTAGAGAAAAACCTGCTGGCCATTATTATTCTGTTCTGATATTTTGCACCCAAAAATGCTCTTTCACCTGGACCCTCTTCAGAAAGAAACAAGGGACAGATCCCCCTACTTTACTACTTATCCTTCCTAAGATACCAGAAAAAAAAAAGATTGACAAAACTACATTAAATATTTTCCCATCATTTCAAATCATGCTTCCTCCCTTCTTCTCTCCCCCCACCATGTGAAGACATACAAAATATGTTTCCATTTACCCTTGCGGTAAAATTAAAACAACAAAAGGAAATATGCCTCTACTCAAAGGATTCTCACTTTTCTCTCTCTGTAGGCAAACAGCACTTTCATATGTTCTTTTTAACTGCCTTGACATGACCAGAGTAGCTAAGTCTTCCACAGTTAATTATCCTTACAATATAGCTCTTTCTCTTTTTTTTGTCTTGTTAGCCTATCTGAACAGCATAAGTCAGTACCTCAGAGTAGTGTTATTATGAATATTTCTAATCAATAGTGATGTCTACCTTTTTGTTCATGCTCCTATTGATATTTGTGAGTCCTTTTTTTGAAAATGAACTTTCACATGTGAGGTATGAAAATTTATATACTTTTATGTACTTTTGATCACTTGAGTTTTTAAATAAATTTTGCCAAATTCCCTGAATCCTTACTTAATGATGTCACAGAAAATTTTTCTCTCTTTTTGAAATTTTTCTGTTTTTCTTCTGACTATATTAGTCTTGTTTGTACAATTTTTCTGATTTCACATACACAAATTTATTCATTTAACCTTATGCCATGCAAAAAGTTTTCTTCATTGATTATAAACCTTGCCCTTAACAACAGATCTGACAGGTACATTGCTACAGGAATTGTTATGATATAATTCTTTATATCTAAATTATTTAACCATTTTGAACTTATTTTTTATAAATAGTGTAAGATTAATCTATTCTTAGTTTCTTTCCAATTGTTTTGTAATTTGTTTAATTTTTCCATATAGTGAGTACTTAATCCAAAATTTGGATGTTTGTGTTTATAAAAATTAGATTCCTATATATTTATCTGATCTACTATTTTCTTTTGGGGCAAATATCAGATTGATTTCATGATTACCATTTAGTAATAAAGTTTGCAATCTAGTATAGCTAGACAATGTTTCATCTCTTTTTTCTATCAATTCCATTGATTTTCTTTTCTTTATGTTATTCCTGTGGAATTTTGCTCTTCTTTTTAACTGTATAAAATGATTCCTTACTACTCAATTGACATGTCATTGAATATGTAAGTTAAGTTAAATAACATGGTAATTTTTATTATTTTTTTACTCACTCTACCTATAACCTATTGATATTTCTCTAGTTCTTTGTCATTTCTTTAGAAAAATTTTGTAATTGTAATCAAATTCTGTTTGGGTTTATTTTGGTAGATAGATATCAATATGTAGTGTTGTCCATAGTTGTTTGAAATAGAATTTTTCTTTTGATCTCTTCCTGCTTGGTTGTGATAACAATATAAAGAATGACTGATGATTTGCGTGGGTTTGGTTTATATTTTTCATCCTCACAAAAGTTGATTTTTCTATATTATTTTCTAGGATGTTCTTAGCATACTATCATATAATTTTCAAAAGTTATAGTTTTGTTTCTTTATTGCCTATTTTAATTTCTTGAATTACTTTTTATTGTCTTATTGGAATTCACTTATCTGGTGCAATGGTGACTTATACTGGTGATATCAGACATCCTTCCTCCACCTCTGAACTTACTGGGAAGGTGTCTGTTTTATGTCTTTTAAAAGATAGTTTTTTCTCTTGCGTTTAAGTTGATGCCACTTAACTCTTTGTGAATGACTACAATGAATCCTATGCACTTTAGTGTTTTTAATACAAATGAATATTGTACTTTGCCAAAAGTTTCCTTCTGCATATTTTAAAATAAGTATATTATATTTTAATGTTTGCTATTGATAGGATAAATAATGCTAATAGTTTTTTTTTTTTTTGGTTTTTGCAAGGCAAACGGGGTTAAGTGGCTTGGACAAGGCCACACAGCTAGGTAATTATTAAGTGTCTGAGACCGGATTTGAACCCAGATACTCCTGACTCCAGGGCCGGTGCTTTATCCACTACGCCACCTAGCCACCCCAATAGTTTTTTTTTTTAATTGTTAGCCAGCTCTTTATATTTGTATAAAATCTGCCTGGTCAATGTATCATCTTTGAAAAAGATTGCAGTAATATTTTTGCATTGAAACTCACAAACACACAGACATTAAGTTAAGTCCATAATTGCCCCCCCAATCAGAATTCAAACCAACTTTCCTTACTTTTATGTTTCACCAGCATATTTTTCATAAAAAGTAATTTGATAAGACTCTACCCATTTTTTCAAAGATTATATGTATTAGGATTAATTTTTCTTAAATATTTTTCAGACTTTTCCCTAGGAAGACTACTGAATTTTGTTATTTTATTATTTCTTTTTCTATTAATCTGGAAATCATTTTTATTTTTTAAATTTTCATAAATTTCCATTAGAGTCCATGTTTTGAGGATATATATAAAAGGGTAAAAAATTTTCTAATATTTCCTTGAATCTCAGCTTAATTAGTGGAACATAACATCCATCTTTTTATTTCTGCATCAGACAGGTTTTAATATCATCTACAGTCTTTCTTTGTTTTTCTTTATTTTTGTTTCTTGCAAGGCAATGGGGTTAAGTGACATCCTCAAGTTCACACAGCTAGGGAATTATTAAGTATCTGAGGTCATATTTGAACTCAAGTTCTCCTGACTCCAGGACTGGTACTGTATCCACTGTGCCACTGAATGACCCCTGATGTTCCATATTGCTAATTGTTTGCAGATTCTATTCAGAGCTGAAAAAAAAAGGTAGATTTCTTACTCTCCCCATTAAATTTTCTGCAAGGAGTGTTTCAAAGGTGATTCTGGTAAGTTTACATTCATCTCATTAAAATTATTTGTCATTTATTTTTATGTAACTCTGAGACAAAAGTTGAGATGCTTTACCACCAAAATTCTTTTAACTTTAATTTCAAAATTGTGAGTTATAAGATATAATTTATATATATATATATATACATATATATATATATATATATATATATAATATCTACTATTGATACAACTTCATTGTTTATTTTGTACCTTAGGAAGATGCAGATCATTTCCTTATCTCTTTTAAATAGATCTACTGTTATTTTTACTTTGAGGTCATAATTGCTACCTCCTCCTTTTTTGCTTCAGCTGAAATATAATAGTTTTGTTCTACCAATTATTTTAACTCTGTGTATGGCTTTCTGCTTGAAGTATTTTTCTTGTAAACAGCATATAACTGGATTTTGGTTTCTAATCTATTCTATCAGTTGCTGGTTTATGGGTATGTTTAATACATTCACATTTAAAACTAAGATCAATAATTGCATTTTCTTCTATATTTTTTGTTTCTATGTTGCTCTCTCTTTTGATCCTACTTTTCTGCTAAAGTCTGTCTAGCTTCTGACAATTGTCTTCTTTTAACTGGATTCTCTTTTAACACTGTTTAGTTTTATTTTTTCCTTTTCACCTTTCTTTCAACTTTCCTGTTAGGAAAAATAGATTTCTATGCTCAATTGTTTAGGTATCACTCACTATATTTGCTTCTAGGAACCAATTTAAATGAAAATTAAGTTCAAATATTTCCCATACCCTCCCCTTACCTTTGACCCTCGGTTGCAAATGCTCTCCCTCAGATGCTACTTTTTAAGTCAAGTAATTTACCATTTTCTTCCTATTTCTTCCTCAGTCCCCAAAGACATTCAATTTCTTGACTCTACATTTTTTAAAACATTCTCCCAACATAATTGACATACTTTTAATCCTTTGTATATGTAAAATAATTCTGTCAAACTTTATTAATAATAAAGTTCTGATAAGTTACCTTCATCATTTTCTCATTTGGAGCAGTAAACAATTTAAATTTATTGAATCTCTTGATTTATTTCCTGTTTATCTTTTTATTTTTCTCTTGTATATTACTCAAATTTCTTTTTCAGTTCTTCTCTTTTCATTAGATATGCCTGAACATTTTCAATTCATTAAATATTCATATTTCCTTTTTAAGGATTATACTGATTTTTTTCTGGAAACATTCTTGGTTACAATACTATCTCTTTTAACTTATGAAAAATAATCCAAATTTTGTGCTACATTAAAATTGTATATGCTAAATCTTATGTGATCTTATGATTCCATGATTTTTAAATAAATTCTGACTGCTTGATTTCTATTTGACCTGGGAGTTTTGAATTTACCCTTAATTTCTCAAGCAATTTTCAACTGTGAACTTTTTCAAGTGATAATGGGTTGAGTGTTTCCATTTCTCTTTGAGCCTATTATTCTATGGTAGCGAGGAGAATTTCTTTTCAGAATTTAATGAAAAAAGATTTTTAAATTAATTCTTTGTTCATGTCTTTCAAGATGTCCAAAGAGGTTTATTTTCCCTTTACCTAGTTTCCATGTCATTTTTTATGTTTGTGATTTAGATAGCTCATATTGTCTGTTATTAATTTTTCTGTTCTTTTTCATTCTCCTGGCTACTGTTTCTTGATGTCTAGTAGAGTCATTAGTTTCAATTTACTTAATTCTAGTTTTTAATGAATTATTTTGTCAATGGTTTTTGTACATTTTCTGACCAATTTTTTTAAAAAGTTGTTTTTTGTGAAAATTTTACCACTTTTTCCATTTTGCTAATTCTGTATTTTAAGATGTTATTTTCTTATATATACATTTTTTGAATTAAATTTAAATTGCTGTTAACTTTTTAATTTAATCTGTGACTATAGAGGAACAGGCCTTTCTTCCCTCAGGGCTAGAATTAGTAGGAAGATTTATCTACAAATGAGAACATAGGTTGTTTTTTTTTTTAGGTTTTTGCAAGGCAAATGGGGTTAAGTGGGTTGCCCAAGGCCACACAACTAGGTAATTATTAAGTGTCTGAGACCGGATTTGAACCCAAGTACTCCTGACTCCAAGGCAAGTGCTTTATCCACTACACCACCTAGAGGCCCCCATAGTTTTTCAGTCATTAAACTGGATAATGACCTCTATCAGTTTTAGAAATTCAAGATGAATAATGACTTCTTTTTGATGGCATAATGGGCAAAACTGCTGGATGTGGATTAGGGAAGAGTTGAATTTAATTTTAATTCAAATATTTTTATCTCTTCAGTTTTATCCCCTTTAAAATAGGGAAAATAGTTGTACCATTTGCAAGCAGTTCTTTGGAAGATCAAATGACAACATATGTACATTGCTCTGAAAAACTTAAGGAGTTTTAAAAATAATAAGTTTTTGGTTATTATTTACAATATAAAACCGAGTTGTTTTAAAATACAGCATTATGAAATATAAATTGATCGAGTTACATTGGTATGCTTCCATATTCTAAAGTTGAAATATTTATTCATACTTTACATTCTAAAAAAGAGAAGCATATGAAAAGTTTCAAAGACTTGTACTTAAATGATCCAAACAATCAACAAAATTGGCATTATATTGGTGGGTAAGTTGTCTTGTTCTAATTTCTCCCAAGAAAACCTATTTGAGGAAGTTTGTTTTCTTTGTTATTTCATTACTTTGACTTTGAATTAATGAACAGAAACAAGAAGATATTTCTTTAACAATAAAATACTCCTGCACAAAAATAGTTACATTATCTTCAGGAGTGACAAGAGAGAGATATGGAAGGATTTTATCTTGAATTTATAAAAATGATTACTCAAAGTGAAAAACCTTCAGAAAATTAACATAACACATCTGTACACACACACACACATACACACACACACACACACACACACACACACACACACACATATATATATATATATATATATACCTTCCCAAAACTTAAGGAGAAAATGAAGTCTCAAATTACCTGGATAGTTATAGGCACTTTTCCTTTAAATTAACTTTCTTCTAGACATAAGAAAGGACAAATATGATTACCCTATTATGGATATACTTCAGGTCTTGTTAAAAATAGAAGTCTGAGAAAAGAAAAGGTTTAAACACACTTAAAACTCACTTTCATATACATAGGAATTAAACAGCTACTTTTAAATTAAGTTCCCCCTCATTTAATGTGTGAGTTTTCATGGAGGAAATCATATTTGCTGATCACCAATCGCAGAAATTTTCTGGAAACTCTCCACCCATGTTGAGGCATACTCTATCTCTGTCTCTCTGTTTCTCTCTGTTTCTCTCTCTCTCTCTCTCTCTCTCTGTCTCTTTCCCTCTCTCTCTGTCTCTCTCACCACACATAAATGCACATACACACACACATACACGAACACACACAAAGACAGAGTTTATTCTTTATAAGAGATGTATTTTCCATGTTTCATAGGGAGATTTATCCAATGTAAATAACCACATGCCATAATAACATAAAAGGGATTTGGTCAGAGACTCTCCTAATCTTTATTCCCTAAAGAAAGACAATACTCTACTGTTATACATATGTGTGTGCCTAGACAAGCACATGCACATACATACACACACAGACATTCACAAAGAATTACTAAGCATAATTCCCTCTTCTTCCTTTGCTTTTCTTTTCTTTTTTTTTTTTTGGATTAAGGGGAATACAATATTTGTCTACCCAATATAAGAACAGTTGTTCCGGGGAAAGCTGAAGGATATGGAAGAAACTAGACATAGACCAACAGGTCATATCCTATGCCAAGATAAGATCAAAACAGGGACAGTATTTAGACATACAAGGTGTTATAAGCCAATTAGGAGACTAAGGAATAGTTCATCTGTCAGATCTATAGAAAAGGGGGCAATTTATGATCAGAGAAGATATAGAAAACATTATAAAAACCAAGTCGATAATTTTGATTACATTAAATTGAAAACTTTTTGCACAAAAGTATCTTTACAACCAAGATTAAAAAGAATATTATAGGTTAGTTGGACACAGAAACAAGAAGTGTATATATACTAAAGGACTGATTCAAATTTATAAGAATAAAAGTCATTCCCCAAAAGATAAATGGACAGAGGATATGAAAAGACAATGCTCAGATGAAGACATTAAAGCTCTCATTAATCACATAAAAATATTTTACATTACTTTTAATACAGGAATTTAAATTACAACAATTCTGATGTACTGCCTCATACCTATCAGAGTGGGCAGTATGGTTAAAAATGAAAATGATCATTGTTAGAAGGAACGTGGGGAAACTCAAACACTAACTCACTGTCAGCTGGGTTGTGAACTAACCCAATGTTTTTGAAGAGTAATATGGAATTACATCCTATGGGCAATAAAACTGTGTATACTCTTTGATCTAGAACCACTATGAGGTCTATTCCCATAGAGATCACAAAAAAGGCTAAAAAACCATATGTACAAATACATTTACAGCAGCTTTTTTGGAGAGAGAAGGAATTGGAAGTTGAGCATAGGCCATTTATTGAGAAATGGCTGAGCAAATTGTAATATATGAATGGGATGGAACACTATTATTTTACAAGAAATCATGAGGTATAGGAATTCAGAAAAACCTGGAAAAACTTGCATGACCTATGCTGAATGAAGTAAGGAGATGCTGAAGTCAATTATACATACCAAAACCAACATTGTTGATCAACTATAATAGACTTGCTCATTTCAGTAGTACAATAATCAAAGACAATTCTAAAAGAAGAGTGAGGAAATAACCAGAGGACAAACTATTAATTGCAGACCAAGCTTCACTATCTTCAGTTTTTAAAATTATGCATTATGTTTTCCCTCTAATGTAATTTCCCCCTTTTTGATTGGATTCTTCTATCAAAATATGATTAATATGCATATATGCCAAAATCCTTAGAAAAGGATGATTGTTAAAAACTATCTTTACATGTATTTGGAAAGTAAATAAATTAAATATTTAATTAAAATAAAGGTGCAGTTGTATTTTCTTCTAAAATGATGAGAATAGTGACATCTTCCTAATAAGATATTTTCAAAGTTGTTATATTCTATAAAATGGTGTGAATATGAGACAATATTTTACTTGAGATAATTTTAGACATATGAACTAAACTGATATGAGAGAGAGTGACAGAAAGATGGAGAGAGAAAATAGAAAAATCATTCATTTTTCAAATATGTTAATGATTAAGTCAATTAGAAATAATGATATGAAAAAATGAATTTCAGTCATAGTGGTGAATTTCTCTTCTGCTTTTGAAGATTAGCTTCTTTACTGCAACTTTCCATTCAAACATTCCCGATAAACTCTTTTTTTTTCAAGGCAAATGGGGTTAAGTGGCTTGCCCAAGGCCACACAGCTAGGTCATTATTAAGTGTCTGAGGCTGGATTTGAACCCAGGTACTCCTGACTCCAAGGCCGGTGCTTTATCCACTACGCCACCTAGCTGCCCCCTGATAAACTCTTGAGGTGTCCAGAAGCATTACTGATATTTTACCCCATATATCAATCACTAACAGAACCTGAATATCATTCCTATAATTGATTGACACCTCACATAATTTTTTTAATTAATTTAGCTTTTAGAAAATATAGCAATAAAAATGAATGGAAAATGTATTCAAATTTAAAGTAATTAGTATGAAATAATTGCTCTACCATATTTGCTTCTAAATAAATGAAATATTAATTCACTGTTAAATTGTCTACTTCAGCAGGTTGCTCCGGACTGCACTTAATTTTTTAAATGTTTTACTTTACAATTTTTAAAAATATACATATAATTGTATTATGTATGTGTGCGTGTGTATGAATGCATGCATGCCTCTGTATACATTGATCAGTATGCATGCTATTTTACTCAATAAAATGTAAACTCCATGAGGGGAAGGATGCTTTAATTTTTATCTTTCTCCCCATCACCTAATAAATTCACTCATAAAAAATAAACAGAAACGAAAACAAAGATGGCAAACAAAAATCTTTCATTACATCAACACCTCAGACACTCAATATTGGTGTGTGATAATTATCTAAAGTATTTCATTGCTAATAGACTTGACCAAAGACACATAGATAACATGTGTAAGACATGACATTTAAACCTATGCCTAGGGTGAGCTAACTGTGCATTTAGACTCCCTTCTTCATGTTGCAGAGTATGAAAAGAAGATGTGAAATACTTTTGGAAGAAAGCACTGGCATCCGTTTTTGAGGATGAATGGTCTAAAGTAAGATGTGGAAAGAAATTATTAAGACATAACAAAAAAAGAAATGGAAAACTTTAAAGTAAAAAACTATTTTCATTAAGAATCATTCTTCATTAGAAATGCCTTTGAAATGGTATAATAAGTAAAACATTTTGAAATAGCTAAATTCTCATAATCCATTAAACAAGGCCAGGATTTGGGGGGGGGTTGCCTTTTTCTTCAGAGTATTGACTTTGTACATAATTGTATTTCAAGCTTTGAGGATTAGAAGGAAATAATTCATATCATGGATCCCACAAAATAATGCTCACCCTTTCTGGTTTGGTCATGTCAAATTTGTGAAACAGGAGACTTTCAGACTTTCCTATTGAAACAACCAGATTACAACAGAAAGTTTTATCTCCAAGGTGAACCTTGGACCCAGGTGAACCATAGAGAGGGTGTATGAAAAGGATTAATTATGAGGAACTTAATGATGTTGAACTGTTTATATTCCTGCATGGAAAGAAGATACTTATAACTCATATGAACTTTCTCATTTATAAGAGCAGATAGGAGTACATATAGACAGGACACAGGAAGGAGCTGAATATAATGATATAATATAATAAAAAGAGGGAGTCAATGGTTGATAAAGGAAAGTATTGATAGAAAGAGAAAGGAGAGGAAGAATGGGCTAAGGTATTTTACATAAGAGTCAAGAAAAAGATTTTTTTCAATGAAGTGGAATGGGGGAAGGTGAGGGGGAATGAGTGAGCCTTCATTCTCATTAGAAATAGCTCAGGGAAGAAATAACATACACACTTAATAGAGTTTAGAAATCTATCATATCCTAGAGAAAAATGAGAGGAAAGGGATGGGATAAGGAGGAACAGAGGGAAGGAAGGGGGGGACTAGGTGATAGAAGAGAGCAAAAATAGGGGGAGAGTGTACTCAGATAAAACACACATGAATAGGGACAGGATGAAAGGAAATAGAGAATACAATAAATGAGAATGGAAAGGATTAGAGTGGAGGGGAAAGGATTAGAGTAGAGGGGAAAACAGCTAGTAATAGAAAGTATGGCAGAAATATTGAAGCAATTGCTTTGGTGGACTCATGACAAAGAAGACAATTCATCCCAAAGAGAGTGTCATTGGAATCTGAACACAGATTGAAGTACATTTTTCTCTCTCTCGCTACTCTTGAAGTTTCTGGTCTTTTGGGGGGGGGGTTATGTTTACTCTCACAACAAGATTATTGTAATAATATAAAATAAATAAACCAAAAAAAAGAATATATCAAAAAATTGTTGGACTCTATCTGGAGATGTTCCTTTGGCTTAGAGCATATTAAATGTTGATGTAGATGTTCAAAATATTCACCAGGAAGATAGGAGTAAAAAAGAAAAGGAGGAAGAAGAATGATGGTCTTTACCTCCAATACCACCTCCTCCTAACCATAACAACATGACTTCTGCTCCTTTGTGGTCTAAAGGGGAAGACAATAACAAAGATAAGAGACAAATGAATGTTTTTCAAAAGGCTGCTCAAAAAGCATTGGATAAATGAGAGGAGACTCCAGGGAACATGAAGGAGTTAGTGTTCTCCTTTCCAGCATTTGAGAGAACTGATCCAAACAATCCAGGTGATGTTTTGAGAGAATAAGATAATCGAGATATTTAAACATTTAAGAAATTAAAATCAGCAACAAGCACATATGGTAACACTAGCCCATATATTTTAACTATTATAGAAACATTAGGCAGACATGTATTAGCCCCAGAAGATTGGACTATGATATCAAAAACTGCTCTTACACCATCAGATTACTTAATATAGAAAACTAAATTTTTGAGAATTGTACTGGTCAAAGCTAAAAGAAATCAAGCAGCAGGGTTAAGAATAACATATTAAATACTAAATGGCACTTGTCCATGGACAGGAGTAAATAAAAAAACTTTTTGCTTATAGCTTAAAAGCAGATCAACAAACATCCATTGCTGCAAAACAGACATGGCTGAAACTGTCTGAAAAGGAAGGAGGCAATGCTTCATTTACAAAAACAAAGCAAGAAGCTAATGAAGATTTTGCACAATTTCTCACTAGGTTGCAAAAGGCAGTTCCAAGGAGTGTGAGAAATCAGACAGTTTGCTTGCTTGTGGCTCATTTATCTTGACCCTGAAGTTAACAAAAAGAAGAATTAAGAAAAAGGACTAGTGAAGAAAGAATGCTTTCATGACACTTTGGTCAAAAAAATGAAGTGAAATATAAACAAATGTTATAAAGGGAATTTATTGGAAATTAAAGGAAACAGAGAAAGAGACAGTGAATATTTGCAGATAAGAAAAGTATTTGTTAAATAAATAATCACAAAGAAATGCTATTTAGATTGAGAAAGCTTTGAGGAAGTAAATTCCAGAAAGACAAGAGAATCAGGTCCATTCTAAAGTACATAATTTGTTTATTACAGAAAATAATGATATAATTTGGGATTTAAAAACAGAAGAACCCCTTCCATAGAAAAGATTTAGGACTGACCTGTTAAAAATAAGCTATTTTGTTTACTCTAGCTGAAGAGGGGGCAGTTGATGTTCCATTTTGGCTGAGGGATTTTTGAGAGACTGTTTGCCTTCTCAAAAGTAATACTAGTTAAAATCAAGAAGTGATTTGAATGGAAAAATGTACTGTGAAAAATGGAATTTTCTCTCGATTTTTCCTCTGGTTTGGTAGAGATCAGTCACCTTTGGCGGTATTTTTTTTTTCCCTAGGCTGAGTGGGTGTTGGACATTTGCCCCTAGAATGTACAGGTTTATCTGTCATCCTGCTATCTTTGTCGGTTTAGGGGACCCTCTAGTAGGAGAGCAAGGTAGAGTTTTCCCCAGAGTTTGGTACCTCTCTGGTTTGAAATACTCTGATGCCATTTATGTGTCTTATATGTGTTTCTTTTAAATTACAGGCAGAAGGAAACTCTAAGCTCTCTCAGTATGATTGGGCCTGCTGTCATGTCTTGGTGTTCTGATTGGCCAATCTTCTTCCTACTCTTCCTTTTCAAAATTGGATCTTTTTCCTTTTAAAAACTCATAATTTGGTACACAGAAGAATTTCCTGAAAATCATATTCTTTTGGAGAGAGAGAGAAGGATTTCTATTATTTTCTGTTATTTTCTCTTGTTTCTTTTCTAGTCCAATTGACTAACAGGGATTTATTTACTGATTTGGCATATTATACTTATAAGAGACCTAGAAGAATTTGAAATTATCCCTGAAATTATTTTTAATTAGCATGTTAAAAACTAATAATAATAATTTTGCTTAATGGACTCTCTGTGTTTCTATCCCCAGCAGATATTCTCCAATATCTTCAGACCCAGAGAACTAAGAAGAAGTTACTGGACTTGTTTGGGGATTTGGGAGGGACTAAAATCTTACAACACAGGATTCCAGTGTACAAACTCTGATCTACTAAAATGGTGTCTCTAAACAGTAGTGGTTTAGTGAGTTCTCATAAAATAATTAAGCAGTTATTTCAGAATACATAATTGAAGATGAAAATCTTATTCTAATACTGTTTCTCAGAAACTGCAAAAAGAAAAGTTTTTGTTTTTTAAAAACAAATAATAAAAACAGATAAATATCTGTAACATATATATATATATATATATATATATATATATATATATGTGTGTGTGTGTGTGTGTGTTAAGGACCTATAAATCCAGATTTTGGATTAATTTAATCCAAAACTTAGTTCTGAAGGAAAAGGTAACAGGATTATATAAATAGATTTATTAAAGCTATCTGATCATCTTTTTATTGAGATTACTATACATGTATTGATTTTCTGTACAATATAAAGTTTATACATTGTTCAAATTGAGAATTTTTTTTAAGTTGGAAAATACATCATTTGAATCGTGATATTGTGATGTTCATGAATGTTCTAACATTAAGATATATTGTTCAATAATAAAAATTTTAAAATTGTGCTATTAAGAAACAATGAATTAAGAAAATCTAAATTTCTTATGTAATATTGTATTTTATAATCATAACTTTTGACATTTGACTCATGAATTTCATAAAATTGTTAAATACACAGAAAACCTTGTAATCATAAAAAGGAATTTTAGAATCATTTGGTCTTGAGAATTTTTTGTATTGCAAAATTCTAGGGGTAAGGCAATATGCATTGAAATTTGTTATGTATAATTAATAAACTTTGTATAAGAACAAATTCAAACAATTTTTCTGAAAATTAAAAATTTTTATTACAACAACAATCAAAGAATGAATTGAAGTGTTAAACATCACATTTGTAAAGATTTGTTATATGAAAATTAGAGAATACCTTGCCAACAGGTTATATCTCTCAAGAACTTTTTGGCAGAAAAAGTTTGTGAAAAGCTGAAAAACTGTGTTCTTCCACCTAGTGTTTACTAAAGGGAATGTTTATATGTAAGATCAAAGTAGTTTACTTAATAATTGTTATTTAAGAAGATATTATATATGTATCTTATAACACTGACACTGGCAAAAAATGTACATTGTTTCTTGAAATTATTTTATATATATAAAACTAGATGTAATTTGTCTGGCATAAATAGTATGACACCTATATGCTTTGCTAAAAGGGAAAATATATTCAAGGATTGTCATAAAGTGTTACTAGAGCATTAAATGCTCATGAGAGAAACAATGAAGATAGTTATCATTTGATTAATGCATTTCAATCTTCTGTATTGAACATAGGAGGTCATGTAGCAATAATAGAGATGAGATTGAAATTGCAATGAGACTATAGATTTTCTGCTATTTGTGTTTCCCCTTTAAAATATGATATTTATTTATTCCTTGGGATAATATAGAAATTATTTGAATGCAATATGATATATAATTCTCTAATTATGGATATGAATCAATTTCATAAAGTTGTTAAACTTTATGTAAAATGTAAATGTAAGAAAATGTAAAATAAAGTTGGCACCTAGAATGGAAATGGATTCAGATATCGATAGTTTAATTATGTTAATAGGTTTGATGCTTTTCATTTTATACAGAGTGAGCATGCTTCCTGGTATTTTTGCATTATTATTGATATTATGTTTTATTCCCCTTTGTCTCAAATATCTGTTTCTCTGGCCCAACATAGGGTACACAAAGATACCTTTTAAAGCTTCAGCATTAGTCTGAGAAGGGGGACCTGCTGAGGGCTAGCCCCTAGGAAAGATTTATGGAAGTCCCTGGTACAATAGTTATCAGAGATATTCATGTATTCTTGCTCATTAAATGGATTGATTGGGTCACCAATGAACCCTGACCTAAGCATTTGCTGAAAGCAGAGGTGTATGGGAAATTTTCTGATATGGAAAACCATAGACTTCAAAGGATAAAAATCATAAATTTAACAAGGGAGGCTATGCAACTGGATTCCACCTGACTTGTCATGTCTTAGATAAGTTTTGTTATAAAAATCTGGATATTCAAAAATAAAGTTAAGGGATGGCTTTCATGATATTAAGTGCTGGTGGCCTCTTTTCAACTTGGCTCTCACAAAATATTCAGATGCACACCGGAACTGTCATGAGTAATACTAAAGAATGACCTCTTATCTCAGAAACTGGAATCTTTGGGTTTATCAAATAGCAGATTAATCTATTCATTTACTACTGTTACATTTAGTAGCACCCCCCCTCAATGAAATCCAGTTCAAATGCTAGTCGTGGCATCTCCTACTTGATGTCATGAATCTTCTTTGAGAATGAAGGAAATGGACTTTCAGGGCAGAGCCAAAATGGCAGTGTGAAGCTAACATGCTACTGGGGCTTTTCCTATCAAAGATAAATGAAGCCTCTACTCTGGCATTCACTCTGCAGATGCCACCAAGAAAAAAAGAGCAGATTCAAAGCAGTGTTTATCTGTAGACAACTTGGAGGATATTCAGTGAAGGTCTGCTTCTTTGGGGGAAAAGGGGATGTAAAGTCATTGGGGCAGGAGAGTGGGAAAGACAGCAGGAGGTTCTCAGCCATAGTATATACCATGTCCTGACAGTTGAACAATAGCAGAAATCCAAATAGCTAGAAAGCAAGCTCACAGGGAGGATTCCAAACCCCAAAAAAGTCTGAAGCCTGAAAACAGCAGGGTAAAAGACAAGACTGGGTGTGGAACAAAAACACTGCTAAGTCAGAACCTGGACATAAAGGAGAAAACCAAAACGCTGCAGAAAGAAGGGCTGGACTGCATAGGCAACATCTTGACCAATGACAAGCCAGGGATCAGATCCCTGTCCCAGAAAGAAGGAAAAAAATCTTGTATCTACTCTTTATTCCTGAAAAGCAGAACTAGAACAACAAAGATGAGCAGGAAAGCTAAAGGAGCATTGGTTATAGAAAAGTACTTTACAGACAAAAACAATAGCAAGGCCATGTCTAAAGAAGAAATCAGTGAATAATCACTCACAAGGGAAGAATCATCTATAAATTGGACTCAAATACTAAAACTCATGGAAGAAATTAAAAAAAGATTAAAAAACAAAGAAGACAGGAAGAAGAAAAATGGAAAAAAGAATTGACAATTACACAGGAAAATTGTGAATAAGTGACAAAAGAAATCAACCCCATTCAAAATCAAAATAAACAATTGAAAAAGGAAACAGAATCTAACTGAAGAAAATTAAACCTTAAAAATTAGAATTGAAACCAATCAATCTACAAGACTATAAGAATCTATCAAATAAAATAAAAAAACTGAAAAAATAAGAAAATGTAAAATAACTTTTGTGGAAAATAGATTCAGGAGAGACAGTCTATGAATCACTAAACTATCAGAAAATCTAGCTCAAAAAAGAACCTGGAAAACATCATGGAGGAAATTATAAGGGAAAACTCTCCAAATCTACTAGAACAAAAAAGCAATGTAACCACTGAAAGAATCCACAGAATCCCTGCAGAGAGAGACCCCCTGGACTAAAACTCCAAGTAGTTTTATAATCAAATTCCAGAACTTTCCAATACAGAGAATATTGCAAGAAGTGAAAAGAAAACAATTCAACCACAAAAAAAACACATATTGCTACAGGACCTATCAGCCTCAACAATGAATGAATTGGAAGACATGGAATATCTTTCATCTATCAGAGAGCAAAGGACCTGGGATTACAACCCAGAATCTACTGCAAAGTTGAGTATATACTATCAGGGGAAAAGATGAAAGTTGAACAAAATAGAGGACTTCCAGAATTTCCAGACACAAAGACCATGACTGAACAGAGAATCCAATCACCAAATACAGGATTCGAGTTGTATAAAAAGGTAAATAAAAAGGGGAAGGAAAAAAGAAAACAAAACAAATGTTGGTCAAGACCATCAAATATAACCCTAAATAGGAAGATATAACACTTCTAATTCTTTGGAACTTTACTTTTCTTAAGATAAAAAAGGTAGAATGTAATTGAACACAATGAACTTAAAGGATATGAGTATAATTGGATCTTATCTCTGCATTGAAAAAGTCCTAGATGACCAGCTAGGTTTGAGACAAATAGTCCTGTAGAAAAGCAGGAGTGTTAACTTTAAACTTAAGTATCTCATTCTCCTTTGATCTACTTTAACCCTACTGTGCTTAGACCCTTGTCTAATTAGGTCATCAAAAACCGAAATGTCCTGAGTCTGTGTCTCTGTAACTTACTTCATTTATAAAGTTCTCAAGTGAGACCTCCAGAGCCTCCCAGAAGCCCTTTAACCATCATAAACTGGGAGGCCCGGAGTCAGCATCTCTCTAATTTACTTCATTTCTAAAGTTCTCATAGAGAACTTTAATACAGAATTTTTGTAAAGTTCTCATAGAGAACTTTCATAGAAAGTTCTCCAGATTCTCCCAGGACTAAGAGGTCTTTAAGATTCTTTCAGTTAATTAGACCAAGGTTTTACTTAACTGGTGCTTTAACAAAAGTTTAAGCACCCTGGTTGAGAAGGTGGGGTAAAGTGGGACAGAGAAGAGGCCCTCCTTCACTTACCAAGTGTTAAGTAACCTGGGTAGGGAGGGGGGAGGAAACTGTGAAAAAAAATAGATGTGCCTTCACATCACAAGGGTTACCCTTGGTTTCAATGTTGGGGGACAGGGGCGGGGAAGAGTAAAGTGTGAAACAAAATAGATCCTGTTTGACTTAACATGGGGTTAAATACCCTGATTTGGGGTAGGAGAGGGGAGAGGGGGTAAAGTGTAAGAAAACTAGGCCTGGGGGGAGGGTCACAAATAATTAAAGAAATGAAAAGACTTTGGAGAATAGTAGAGTCCAAGAGCAAGACAGTGTATGCCTGAAACATACTTGAAAAGGGGGTAAGGTAAAAAATGAATATAATTATAATTTGATGCAATTTGAGTCAATGATGCTTATCTAGCAATCAAGCAAACAATCTTTGATGACACCATGATAGCAATATAAATTTATAAATTAATCAAATAATTAAACTATTATTGCTGATACCTGATTAATTTATCACAGCAAAGGAAGAGGTACAAACCTTCATAATTATAGAAGAAGAGAAAATGTGAATGTTGAATAAATTCTACTCAATATATTTAGACCAGAAAGGGAACAAAATATATTCACACTTGGGTTAAAAATCTAATTTAATTTATAGGGAAGTGGTGGACTGTGAAAAGGAAAGATAGGCCAAGAAGGATCTAAAAAAAGGGAAGGCAAAGATTTATGTGAAAATAAATTGAAAGTTAACTTTTTAAAAGATAACTCAAAGGGGAAAGGTAGTAACATTTTGATGAAGAGGAATAAAGAAGAAAAAGAAAAATATAAATGATGAAATCATGGACGGAAATACAGAATTAGTCATCTTAACTGAAAATGTGAATGGAATGAGTTGTATCATAAAATAAACACAGATAAGACAATGTAATAAAAAAGAAAATCCTACAATATGTTGTTTTCAAGAAGAATATTTTAATCAGAGAGATACACATAGGGTAAAGGTAAAAGGTTGGAGCAAATTACATTATGCTGCAGTTGAAGTTAAAACATTCTTGGGCAGTGAACTTCATCTCAGGCAAAGTAAAAGCAAAAATCAATCTCATTAAAAGATATAAGGAAGGAAACTACATCTTCTGAAAAGGCACCATTGGTAATGGAGCTATATCATTTCTAAACATGTAGGCCCCTAAGTGGTATAGCATCCAAATACCTAGAGGAAACACTGAGTGAATTACAAGGAGACCTAGAAAGCAAAACTTTAATAAAGTGAGACCTCAATATCACTCTATCAGAATGAGATAAATCTAAATACAAAATAAATTAGAAGAAATTAAGAAAATGAATGAAATCTTAGAAAACATAGATATAAACAACCCATGGAGAAAATTTAATGAGAATGGAAAAGAATATCCCTTTTTCTCTACAATACATGGCACCTATACCAAAACAGACCATGTACTTGTGCATAAAATCCTTATAAGCAAATGCTGAAAGACTGAAATAATAAATGGATAATTCTCAAACTATGATGCAAAAAAAATTACATATAATAAATGGTCGTGGAAAGATAAATCAAAAACCAATCGGAAACTAAAGAACTTAATCATAAACAATGGGTGGATCAAACAACAAATCGTAGAAATAATAATTATAACCAAGAAAAAGATGAGCAAATAATGAGACATCATACCAAAATTTACAGGATATAGCCAAGGCAGTTTTTTTAAGATTTTTTGCAAGGCAGATGGAGTTAAGTGGCTTGCCCAAGGCCACACAGATAGGTAATTATTAAGTGTCTGAGACTGGATTTGAACCAAGGTACTCCTGACTCCAGGGCCTGTGCTGTGCCATCTAGCTGCCCTAAAGTTATCTTCTCTTTTTTTCCCTTAACTAAGTGACCATGAGGTTTCTTAATTAATCAGCCATTTCCCTTCCTCTACTACAGGATGGGACTTTCTCAGCTCAGCTAACTTTTTTTTTTAGGTTTTTGTAAGGCAAATGGGGTTTAAGTGGCTTGCCCAAGGCCACACAGCTAGGTAATTATTAGGTGTCTGAGACCTGTTTGCAACCCAGGTACTTCTGACTCCAGGGCCATTGGTTTATCCACCACACCACCTAGCTGCCACTGCCAAGGCAGTTTTGAGGGGAAATTTTATACCTCTAAATTCTTTTATGAATAAGATAGAGAAAGATGAAATCAATGAATTGGGTATGCAAGTAAAAAAGCTAGATAAAGAACAAATTAAAGATCCCCAATTAAAAACCAAATTAGAAATACTGAAACTCAATGAAGAGATTAATAAAATTGAAAGCAAGAAAATGATCTCCTAAATACAACTTAGAGATGGTTTTATGAGAAAGCCAATAAAATAGATAAAGCTTTGGTTAATCTAATTTAAAAAAAAAGAAGATAACCAAATTACCAGCATCAAAAATGAAAAAGGTGAACTAACCACCAATGAGGAGGCAACTAAAGATATCAGTCAGAACTACTTTGCTGAGCTATTTGCCAATAAATTGAATAACCTGACTGAAATGGGTGAATATTCACGAAAATATAAACTACCCAGATTAAGTGATCCACCTGAGTCATAAGGACCTGAGTTCAAATTCTCAGACACTAATTACATAGATATGTGACCTAGGGCAAGTCACTTAACCCTGTTGCATTGCTAAGAACTAAAAATAAAATCATCGTTTCTAATGCCACAGAACCTACATCTCTAGCTTAGTGTGGAAAGGGAATTGCCCTATGTCTTTGGAGTGGAAGCTGCCAATAAGGCTATTGGGGAGGCCCAATGAGGATGAAAAAAAAACCTAGAGTGAAGCGGTCAAGTGACTATGGGGAGGTTCAGCCTCCAAGAAGGAGACTTCAAGTCCTGGGCCTGACCTGAATCTCTTCTCAGTCTTGTGCTGTTTCCGTGGAGGGGATTGAGGAGGGGAAGGTGGAGGTCGAGGCCTTCTCTGGCAGTGCAATTTCAATTGCTTCATTTCTTGGAAGAATGTTTCCTTTTCCCACACTGGCACACTGGAGGCCAGTGCCTTTACTGGAAGGGCCCTATCATCAGTAAGTAACACCAAGCCACAGGCCTGGAGCTACATTTGTTCCTCCTCCCCTGCAGTCAGAATGTTCTTGCTCTGATCTCTCTGGACGTTGAGGCAGCAGTAGAGGATTTGGTCATCATTTTTTCCCTGTTGACTGAAGTTACAATTCCTATCCCAGGCAATTGCATCCAGCTCCTTCCCCTGGCTGCTCAGGACCTTGAGGAAAGGATTCCCAGATTACAAATAATTACGAAGGAAGTCAAGGGACCTTTGGGCTCTCTGCTGGGTCTCCCAGGCATGGGACAAAACCTCCATAGGCCCCTGTAGCCCCTTGGCCAGGCCCTTGAGCTCATGGATAACAATCTGGGGTACCAGAAGGGTGTTTTTCCTCTCCCTTAACAGCTGGCTCAGGGTCTCTAGGAGCAGAATGAAACTGTTTGTGTCTAGGACCAGGAAATTGACTGGAATCTCCTCTGGCATCTGCCAAGGCTGAGTCTGGCCCTGCAGAACAGCACTGATCTTCTGTTGATGCTCCTTCTTTTCTGCTATCTTTCTGGCCAGCAACAGCTTCCTGGCCATCAACTCTCTGAAGTGTGAGTCAAGGGCTCCTGCACCCAAATGGAGCAAGTTGCCTGGGAATTCTTTTTCTTCCTCATGAGCCTCCAGCCAGCTCTGTTGTTGCCTTCCCTCTTCCTTTTTGGAGAAGAGCTTTCTCCCTCTTGGAAAGGGCTTTTAGCAAAGCCTACAACACACTGACTCTTCTGCAATTGCCTGCAAGGATCTGGTCTGAGTTGGTCCCTATGTAGCAGGGTTCTTGGGAGCCTCCAGCAAGGGGCCAAAGCCTGAGAAGGACTGATCTTCTTCCAGAATGAGAAGGGTGAGTCCACCACTTGTTTCCTTATATAAGGGCACCTCTGAAGTTCCCAGGAACTTCAACATTCATCTCAGCTGAGCTAGAGTCCCCATAGGTCCCCACAAAGCTCTGTGTGTAGTACCAAGGAGCCTGAAGGACAGGAGCAGGGAGGAATAGAGAGAGGCATCCAATTTCACACTGGGCAGCAGTACTTGCAGGGCAAGGCTGAAGGAGGAAACTTGGATTTCACCAGGTTTCTCCTCCTTCTCCTCCTCTGCAGGGCTTTCTGCAAGAATTCTAGGGTATTGCTGAAGCCAATGGGTGCAGCAACTCACCAGCAGGTTCAACATAGCCAAGTCCAGGGCTGTAGCTTCCCTCTGGGTCAGAGGAGAACACCACTCTGAGGAAGCCTGCTTCTTGGAAGAGTTGTGGGCAGAGAAGATGTTGATACCCATGAGCTTTAGCATTTGCTGGGTTCCCATAAAAGTGGAACTCCTTTGGAGGAGGAGCTGAAACTTCTTGAGCATCTCATCAGCCCCTACAGAAAATGTCTCCATTCAAACTCCTGTGAAGAGTCTCCCATGAACTTGGAGAAAACTGCAGATGAAACTGTGCTGAAGATTCCCAGAGCCCAGACTACTGTGGATGGACAGCTTGTCTCTCTCATCCGCCTTGCACTTGCTGGCTTCCAACAGGTTCCTCAGGTTCTTCTCACTTGAAACACTGGGTCTGGCTGCAGCTAAGCTCCTCATGAAGTAGCACACTGCCTCCAGTTTCCTCTTGGTATACACTGCCAGCAGTGCCAGCTGACTGTAGGGGTGCCCATCTGAAGGATCCAGCTGTTGAGCCTGGAGGTACCACCTTCGTGCTTTCCCGAAGTTTTTGGTGCTCTTGGTCTGCTCCCGGTACCTGGCCAGGTCTCCCAGGCAGATCAATGACTTCTGGGCACAGGTCAAGGCTGACTTCCAGGGGTCTTCTAATGACATGCGGATAAGGCTCACTGCCCCCACATGGTCAACCAGTTGAAACCGGTATCGATTCTGTAGTTTCCCAAGCAGACTTTGGAAGAAGGCAGTGCCCTGGTCCAGGACTGCCAGGAGCCTGTGCTGGATGTGCTCTGGATTCACGGGACTCCCATGCAGCCTCAGTTGCCCTAACCTCTCAATCACCTGATGGAAGGCATTCTTCCAAAGCAGTTGGCTCACGCCCTGCCCTACAGAGAACCCGACATCAGCCAGGATGACTCTCGCATAGTGGTCCAGCAGTGCTGTTCGGAGCTCTGCTATCTTCTCCAAATCTTCTGTGCTCACCGGGGCCTTAGAAAGCAGGGGCCTGAGCTCCGCTTCGAGGTCTCCAGCGAGAGAGAAAATCCGAACAAGGACCTGCCTCTTCGTGCTCCTTCCAGAAGCTTCAGGCTTCTCGGGGAAAGAAGGTCCGTGTGAGCCAGAGTCTTCTTCTCCAGAATGTCTCCAGCCGCGTCCTGAGGAAGCCAAGCCTGTCCAAGCTGGGCTTGCTGCAGCTGGCGCTGCGGCTGCCGCGTTGGATGGCAGGGCTTGACCCTGGTCATGAAGGTTCAGCATTCTCTGACCAAGTCCTTGAAGCTGCCGCTGGATTGGGGAGTTGTGGCAAGGCCATTCAAGGAGTGGATCCATGTTCCTTGACTTTTTCTCACCCTTCACTAGGCCTTGCATTTGAAAGTCATATCAGGACCCTGGAGAGTTCTCGACCCAAGTTTTTCCCAGTCTTCTGGAAGGCTTTCTGTGGAAGAGTGCCCTTGGAGGCCAGGAAGAGCACCCAGGAAAGGGGCCCAAAGACCAATGGGTCCTCAGGAGTGACCAGGCCACTGGGGGGGATGGGGTGAAATCCGTTTTTTGACCGATATATTGTCAAAACGCTGAAATCGCCGAAGTCCACAAAAGCTGATGCGGGCGCGGGCGGCTGCAAGTCTGTTCTCTGTGAGCTTCAGGGACTGTCTGAGGCCCAGCAGCCGCCCCTCTTTATAGGGATACTCTCACCCCCACCCCAACCCCCCCAAGAAGACCTTGGAGGCAGCTGATTGGAGCGCGTCAGCCAAGCCCCCTGTTCTTCTCCCCCCCCCCCCATAGGAGAAGCTTTTTGCTAGGTCCTAAAACGTCTCCGCCTTGTAAATGCAATATCTACACTTCTTTTCCCGCACTAACCTTCCTCCTCCCCAAACTCCTCATTCGCCTTCAACTCTCACCGTCTCTTTTCACCCCCAACACACTTCCACGCAGTGTGCTTGACATTCATGTTGCTGAATGTCCCACGCAATGACCCTGCTGTCACAGCACATCTTCCCTTCTTCCTACATCGATTTCCTGCTTCTCTTCCCTTCCTTATATTATTTCTGCTATTGATTCCTTGACCTTTTACCCCGTTTTTCTTCTGAGAAGTTTTCACTTCCCTCCTTTTGCCTTTTTTCTCCAAGATTTATAGATTTCTGTATTATTTCTACCCCCCTCTCAATATTCTTCCTTTCTCTTCTCTGACCTTAAAAAAGTCACTCCAATAAGGGGATTTTTAAAAAGTTTATTCTCCTGTATTCTGCCCAATGGTCACTTTCAATTAGTAATTTGGTAGATTTTTAGTTTAACATTCTCTAGCTTGCCTCCCCCTCTCCTGAGATAAAGTGGTGTAATATAAATTGTTACATACATAACTATGAAACATAAATACATAAAAATCATCTTTGAATAGATGAATAAAAGGAAAGAAGCAAAAAATGACAAAAAACCCCAATGCATCACGCACCTTTTCAAACATTGAAGACAGTAAATTTTGGGCTGCTGTTCAACTCCCTATTTCATCTCTGATTATCAATAGTTTTCTTCCCAAGACTTTTGGAATTTTCTGATTATTTTACTGATGAATGGACCAAGTCTATCACAATGTTCTTATCCAGTTGCTCACCTCCCTCAGCATCAGTTCATGAAATTTTTGCCAGACTATTCTCAAGTCTCAGTGTTCATAATTTCTTATAGTATGAGAGTGTTCCATCACATTCATATACCACAATCTTTTGTGCCATTACCCCAAGTGATGGGCTAACTGCTAATTCTTTGCTACTGGGAATTTAATAAGGTCCACTACATAAATACCTTTCACAAAACTTTTTCTCTTTTGTTGGTTTCTCTTTTCCAAAAGAAATCAGGAATATTCCTGATAACATAAATATTGTTTTTCTTTTATCTTAGTAATATAGATTCCCAAATTTGCTTCACATGCACAAATTCTGTTTCCAGAAAACTCCCAAATACCAATTTCCTTGAACTCAAAAATGTTTCAATGTTCCAAGAAAGCCTTAAGAATTATGCAAATCGTGTTTCTATGGCACTAGAAAAACTCCATATTTTGACCTTTACTTACAAAACATACTTTTAGATAAAACCAGTTTAAAAATCTAGATTGCTTAATTATGACCATTCTATACTAAGATTTTTGTCAGAATTTATTAATAATACCCCTTTAAATCCTCAGTGATTTTCAAAAATCCAGTTCACAAATGAGTATACCTCAAAATATAGAATGGGGGTGTGTGCGGGATGAATGTAACCATTAAAATAGATTTTGGAGATTTTGCAAATTATGTAGAGGAAAAAGCTTTACTTCATTCTGGAGGTTCAGATCTCACTCAGACTTAAAGATGAAGAATGAAGCAGAGGGAAAAAACACCCTAAGAGTCATACAAACTAATGTGATTCCCCTTCCTCACTGACACAGCCTTATTATTGAGTAATATGGTCTTCACAATCTAACCACATAAACTAATCTAAAGAAAAAAGCATATAATTCAGAGACAGGATTATCCCTCCAGCCCAAGGAATGGCTGCACATCAACAGGTAAGACAGGGTCAGTTAACTCTTTATATTTCAGTCATGATACCTCAGAAGTTGCTTGTCAGGGGAGGAGGGGCAAAAGAGATATAACACACAGTTCAACTATTTCTAATCTATAATATTCTACTGAAGAAATTTCAGGCCTTATGCAACTCAATCCTTCCTCTTTATTTTGATAAGATTTCTTCAGATTTCTGTATTATAAACTCACATTCTTGGTCCATGTGGTCATCATCCTCATAAGTTATGTTCTTAAGAGGAATCCATCCCTGTCCCTTTAGGATCAGCATTTTCATCTGAATGGAAGTGATTGTCACCATTTTATTAAGAATATCCTGAGTCATTCCTGTTATCAGTTGAATTAAACAGGGCAGAAAACTTGGCAATCAAATAATTGCACTAAGTGCCATTAAAGTGAATAAAAGAATCTGTTTCCACCAGCTCCCATTAAACCAGAACCACCAAGAATTACCATAGGGACAGGTCCCAGTTTGCACAGGAACTTGGGATAACTTCCCAATGTCTTTAGTCATCTCTTTAACCAATTGTCCATTATCATCGATCTTAATACAGCATGTGGATTTCCCATATACTCCTCCCTCTTCAGCTAATGAGAAGTCTAGTACCAGTCTGGGTTGTAAGACTGCCTCTCTGGTTTGGGTGGCTTGATCAGTCAAAAGATCTAAGGCCCTAGAAGTGTGATTACTAATAATTCTTAAAATTTCATGGAGCTTAATTATTCTTTCAGCATATAGACAGGGATCCTATATCCCCAAATGCCATCCTGTGCCTAGGTAGTAGGTCCTTAAATCTGGATAACAACTCCCTGATCAACCCTCACCCATTAACAAAATAAGCTCAAAATGGGTAGAGAATTTAGACATAAAGGGCAAAAACCATAGATAAAAGAGTAGACCAAGAAATTAATACTCTATCAGATATATGGAAAATGAAAAATGTATGACAAAAGAAGAAATAGAGTACATTATACACTGCAAAATGAATGATTTTAAAGATATCAAATCAAAAATTTTGCCCTAAACAAACTAATACAGTAAGGAAAACAAAACTGGCAAGCAATTTTCATATTTAAGGATTCTGATAATGATCTTGTTTCTAAAATATAAAGAGAATTGTATCACATTTATAAGATTAGAAGTTATTCACCAATTGATATAAGATCAAAGGATATGAACATGCAATTTTCAAACTAAGAAATTAAAACTATAAATTATCATATAAAAATCCTCCAAATCCCCATTGACTAGAGAAGTGCAAAAAAAAACCCAACTCTTAAGTGTCACCTCACACTTACCAGATTACTTAAAATGACAAAATGGGGAAAAGTTCAATGTCGGAGAGGTTCTGGGAGGATTGGGACACTAATACAAAGCTAGTGGAGCTGTGAACTGTTCCAAACATTTTGGAGAGCAATATGGAACTATGTTCAAAGAGCAATAAAACTGTGCATTCCAATGATTCAATATGTATTCCACATTGTCATCAGGTTTTTCATTCCATTGGCTTTGTTTTATTGTTTCTTGATGTCTTACAAAGTGATCAGCTTGCCTATAATTTAAGGAACTAAATTCTTCAGTGAAATTTTGTATCACCTTTTAGCATTTAGGCAATTCTGCTTTTTCGAAACGTTCTACTTCCTGAGTTTTTATACATGTTTTTCCATATGAGCCAGTGTGCTTTTTCAAGATGTTATTTTCGTCAGTATTTTTTGTGTCTCCACCAAACTGCTGACTTATTTTTCATAATTTTCCCTCATTACTCTCAATGGTCTTGGCAATTTTTATTCTACCTCCCTTATTTAATTTTAAGAATCCTTTTTCAGCCTGTCACTGGTCTAAGACCAATTCACATTTTTCCTGGAGATTTTAGATGTAGGAGTTTGATTTGTCCTGAGTATGTGATTTGATCTTATCACCATAGTAAGTTTCAATGGTCAGAATTTTTTTCTTCTGTTGTTTGCTCTTTTCCCAAGGCTATGACCTGCTTTTAACTGTTTATTAAGGGAGGGCTCTACTTCCATGGTAGAGGCCATATTATCCCAACCTTTTAGGGGGTTTTGCATCTGTTTAGAGATCCTTCCAGGGACATGCAAGTTTTCAGTGCTTCCAAGGTGGTATGATCCAAGGAGAGATTTTTTTTAAACTACTTTCCTACCCTGTGTTCTATTCTTTGGGAAACTCTCTTTTCTGCCTTGCTCCCTTATGGCAAGAATCTCTACTGTTCTACTGATTCTTCTCTTCCTTGAACTCTAACATAAGACTGTGAACCAGATCCCATATGAACAAAGCAACAGGGTCCACCCTCACTGATAACACAGAGATTGATTAATTTTTGTGGACTCGAGTTCCAGCTGTCTCAGCCACTGATTTGGTGACTCCTAGTGCTTTCTGGTCTACTGGGGCCAGGTGTATGCTTCTGAGATCACCACTGGACTGTATTTCTCTCTCTACTCCGGTATGAGATTTTTCTCATGATCTTCCAAGTTGTTGTCTGCTGAAAAGTTTTGCATTCTATTTTGAGGATATAATTTCAATGTTTTTAAAATACATATTTGAAAATGTTCCTTCTAGCTTCACCAATTTTCTCTAATAGCTCCTTGAGAGGAATGCTTTAATTTTTTTTTCCTCCATCAACTAGAAATTTGCAAAAAGTTTGACAAAACAAAACCAAAAAAGGAAAATAGAAGCTGTAATTTTATCAACACCAAAACACTCTAAAATTTATCTAAAGTCAATAGATAAAATTATTATGAGCAGTTTGTAAGAGAGTTCAGGCAAATTGTTTACTCCCACATTTGGGCTCTGCCAAGTTTATATTTTAAAGAGATGTTTTTGTTAGTGAAACTTTTTTCCTCTTTTCCTATGTTTTCAATTGTTTTTTTTTCCAAGGTGGTGTTTTCTTCAGAGTTTTTATTTCATGCTTATTATGTAGTTAAATTTTGATTTTAGACTTAATCTTTGCAGGAACTAGTGGTTTCGTGGATCTAAAACCAGAGACAATTTTTTTGACAAAGTTTTAAAATGAAATAATAACTTTTCACAACAACTTAAGTGAATAGTAATCCTCATCAGGAATTTAAGATGAATTATGTTTTCTTTTTTGATGGCACAGTGGTTAAATATGTGGGACTTGGTTTAAGGGGCACATGATTTCAAAGTCTTTATATGTGTATAGCTCTGGACAAATCATCTAACTTCAATTAGTTTCTATTCCATCTCCAGTCAAATGGACATAAAAATAGCTACTTCCCCTCAAGGGTCATCAGATCAAACAAAATATTATATACATATACTTGTTGCTTTGTAAGAACTTTGAAAAAGACTGAGATTTCTTCTCATTATTATTATTGATATTTTTACATTTATTATTATCTCTTGAGTTATTTTGAGAACATAAGGAACTATAGATTATCCCTACTTCCACTCACATTGACCAATCAGTTTTGGAGATTATTGAGTATATTTCTATTTTAGCATTATAGGTGTAGTGTTGAAGTTTTGGGAACTCTTTCCAAGGTCACCACCTTCAATATCCTTTCAGATTATTTTAGCCAATATCAATCACTAAAATAATCTGAATATCAATTCTTTAATTAATTTATAATTCAATATAATTTATCAAGTCATTATAATTTAAATTTTTGAAAAGGATAGAACTATCAAAGAAATGCACATCTTCCCCAATATCATCTAAGTATCTAGGAAAAATGAACTCAAACTTAAAGTAATTAGTACAAAGTAATTGTTCCACCAAGTGTACTTCTAAAAAATTGGGACACTTCCCGTTGGCTACCTTTAATGCACTTCTGGACAAGATATTCAAGCAAGTTACTAAAGGCTTCCTTCCCCAAATTTTAAAAGTACATATTTAGAAGTGTTTAAGCTTTTTTTCCCAATATGATGTTAGCTCCTTGAGAGGAAGAATGCTTTCATTTTTTTTTCTTTTTTCTCCCTCATCACCTAAGACATTATATAACAATTAAGAACACAAAACCAACAAACAACAAGCAAATCTAATCAACACCTTCTCTGTGACTAAATTTTAGTGTTAGAATGATTTGTGATATTATCTTTATTGATGAACTTGAATGAATTTTTGCATAGTTAAAATATTTAAGAAGTGCCATTTATACTTAGGGCTTCATGATTCCAGGATGAGTTCTTATTCGTTATGCAATGCTTCATATTGAAAAGGCTCAAAGGAATTTTATTTTTATGAGTTTAAACTAAGAGTTGATGCTAAGGATGAATGGTCTCATGTAAAATATAAGTAAATGATTCAAATTTATCTAATTACAAAAAAAAAAAGAAAGATCTATTTCGAATGATAAAAACTCCTTCCCAGAAATGCCAGCAAAATGATAACATCCTATCTACTAAAGTATAATATGAAATAATCTCTTCAGATTAGGTTTCTCTACTTACTTTTCTTGTTATTATCCAGAGTTTCTATAAGAGTGTCTTGTTTTAACACCCCTTCCATTTCCCCCATATCTCCTTACTAACAAAGACCAGGTCACTATAGTTCAAATCTTGTGTTTCCTATCAATTTTTATTATCCTTTTATCTCTTTTAATTCCTATCTAATTTAAAAAAACAGTATTTTGCTGCACAGTCAATTATTATCAATCTGCCATTCTCTAAGTTTTGGCTTGTAAGAGGTAAGTGAAATACTAAATAAAATGTAAGCTTCATTCTAGCAATGACTATTAAAGATTAAAAATTAGTAAAAGTATTGCTAATTATTAATTTCTCTTTCTGTTTTCCTGTAAGCCCCCTATAGAAAAGTTATTTTACTGTATAAATATATATACATATATATATATATATGTATATATATATATATATATATATATATATATATATATATAATGCATTATTCTTCAGGGTTACTATATTGTGCAACAAATTAGTGATTCAAGAGACCAGAATTCTGCATTAGAAAAATGCTGTTTATCAAAACTTTGAACAAAGCACTTAATGTCTCTTAATATACTGAGAGCTGTAATGAAATATTAATTTCTCTGGGAAATTCTCTCCTGCTTTCTCCTTAGGACACATACATTTTTTCTTGACCCTACTGTGAAGGCTATTTCAAAGATATCTCCAGAGACATTCAAATGAAGGACTAACTGTTCTTTGGGTAAATTCCTCAGAGGATTCAATTAGAAAAAGGGCTTTAATAACACAGTATTCGAATGACTCACAGAAGTGGGATGCTGTTTTTATTGAGTATGGATAGACTCAGAGTTATGACTATAAGTCTATGGACTCACATGTGTTCAACTTCACAGTCTAAGAAAGTACAACAATTAAAAAAAATACTAATGTGTGGGGATTGAAAGAGAACATCTTAATAATTAAAATCACAGATATTCAAAAAAAACCCTGAAATGCATTACCATGAACTTACCTGTCTTTGATCCTGACAGTATAAAGAGCACTAAATAGTATTTTCATTACTTTAAGCATCTATCTTTCTTCAGGAAGGAAAGTATTCCAGAATCCAGAACCTGGAACAATTGAGTCTTCAGAGAGGTAATATTTATTTTAAAAAGTCATTCATGTTTCTTATTCAATGCAAAACAATGTTTTGTCTCTAGTTTATAAAGTAAATACTAACAAGAATGAATGTTTATTATTTTATTAAATCAGAAATAAGAAAAATTCATGCCATAAAAATGAAGTAATATCCCACCAACAAAAAGTCTTGGTGGCCAAATTCTCATATGACCATTTAAAAAAATGAAGTAGTTGAGGAAAAGAATATTTGGTGATGCAGTTCATTATTTAAAGATGCTTTTTATTTATTTTACTATTATTTTAATGTTTTTATTGCTATTTTATTTTACTATTTATTTTGTTTTATTTTAAAAACTTTACAAAATAACATAATGTGAAATCACATCTTTGCAAAGAGACAAGAAAGTATAAAGTTGAACAAAATACTCAGGAAAGGCATTTGCTATTGACTCAGAATATTTCTTTACTCAGCATGTTTTGGCTATTAATAAAATACAATGGGATTCCACAAAGTGTACATCAAAAAAAAAATGCATGCTTTCTCAACTTCTACAATTACATTAAAATCCAAGATTGGAATTGGGAAAATTGTTGTATGATGATGATGAAGATGATTACAGCAAATTTTATGCCATGTAAAACATTTTTACTAAGTACTAATTTAAATGTACTTATTTAGCACACTTTCAAGTCAGAATTAGATAAACTTACATTTGGAAAATTGTACATAATAATGTAAAATTATAGCTTTCATTTTAGCAAGAGCAATAAAATGCTCATTGTTTCAGGTGAACAAATTTTTATTGATCAAATAAAAAAAGATCGCAGCAGTATTTGATACTTTATTGATCATGCAAGTTATATTCAGTTTATAAGAAAGTTATTAATTTAATTTCTTTTTAAAAAGTCTTACATTTCCGTGCATTAGCCTCTCTTCCACTGGTATCAGAAATAAGCATATTCTTTTTTTGTGAGATAAATTAGTTATTGAAGAGGATATATCTCGAAAAACGTTAGAAGAGCCCCCCAAAACTCGTTTTAAAAGGTTATTGTTCCAAAACAAAAATAAAGTGCTCATGCTATTGGAAAGGGGAAAACTGAATACCAGACATACAGAGGACTCTATTAAAAAAAATCCCAATTATTTATATACCTCTATTCTATATTCAACAAAGTACTATTTGGGGATTCTTCCCTATAGTACCAAGAAATGAAAGGATGAGTAAGGCATATTCCATGTCCTGACAGGTATAGTGTGAGATGTAGTGAGGAGGAAAGTGATATCACAATGGGATCAATAATATGTTGTTCCATAATTATTTTAATAGACAAAAATCTGACAGCTGTGTCTCTAGAAGAATTATGAGCTTTCATATGACAGACTGAACTTTGAAATCAGACCATTCATCAGTTCATCTCCAAAAAAAGTCTGTGAAGCAAACAAGGATTCATTATTATGACCAATATTCTGGTGAAGCAATTGATACCTATAAAAGTTAAGCAGTGTGTCCATCTAAACTGTCAGAAGGCAAGGTTCTATTTAGTATAATTTGTTCTGTCACACATTTTCTCTATCTCTTCACTCCTTCTCTCTCTCTCTCTCTCTCACTCTCTCTCTCTCTCTCTCTCTCTCTCACTCTCTCTCTCTCTCTCTCTCTCACACACACACACACACACACACACACACACACAAACACACATACACACACATACACACAGACACATCAACATAAACACACACACAAATATATACAAGCACACACACTCACACACACAAACACAAACACACAGATAAACAAACACAGATGGAAAATGGAAATGTCACTGAGTTTGTCCTCCTGGGGCTTACTCAGAATCCTGAGGTACAAAAAATACTATTTGCCATATTCTCAATTATCTACATTATAACCATGGTGGGTAACATTCTGATTATCATAACTATCACCGGAAATAAGAGTTTGGATTCTCCTATGTATTTCTTTCTGGCTTACTTGTCTTTAATAGATGCTCTCTATTCCAGTGTTATTGTCCCGAAAATGATTTTAGATTTGCTCAGTCAAAAGGTGACCATTTCTTTCCAAGGTTGCATGGTCCAGCTCTTTTTAGAACACCTAGTTGGTGGGGCAGAAATTTTCCTCCTCGTTTTTATGGCCTATGATCGCTATGTAGCCATCTGTAAGCCCTTGTACTATGTGGTCATTATGAGATGGCGGGTATGTGTCTTATTCCTGGTGGTGTCCTGGATTGGAGGTTTTATGCATTCAGTAGTTCATCTCTTTTTTATTGTAAAGATCACATTTTGTGGACCCAACATAATTGATCACTTCATTTGTGACATGTTCCCTCTGTTGAAACTTTCCTGTACAGATACCTATATAATTGGTGTTATGGTGGTTGCCAATGGGGGAGCAATATGTACAACTGTCTTTTCATTATTGCTTGTCTCCTATGGAGTCATTTTATACTCACTGAAGACCCAAAGTCTGGAAGGCCGACAAAAAGCCCTTTCTACTTGCGTCTCCCACATCATAGTTGTTGTCTTCTTCTTTGTCCCTTGTATTTTCATGTATGTTAGACCCAATTATACGTTGCCTGTTGATAAATATCTAGAAGTCTTTTATACTGTCATCACTCCTATGTTGAACCCTTTGATCTACACCCTAAGAAACAAAGAGATGAAAAATGCCATGAGGAAGCTTTGGAATAGAAAAGTCATTTCCAGGCTTAGGGAATGAATGCATTGATGTGACTAAGAAATGATGTTCCACAAGAGAAATAACAGACCGTAAAATTTCTAAAACATTGTTCTTTGAGGCTTTGTTAGTGGATCCTGAGAAATGCAGAAG
Source organism: Macrotis lagotis (assembly GCF_037893015.1). Classification (NCBI taxonomy): domain Eukaryota; kingdom Metazoa; phylum Chordata; class Mammalia; order Peramelemorphia; family Peramelidae; genus Macrotis; species Macrotis lagotis. The sequence goes on along the minus strand of NC_133660.1, from coordinate 303,765,394 downwards.
TAATTAGCTTTCTGTCAATAGCATTAGGAAAGCCAAATTTTGATGCTGTTGGAACTATTTTTTAATGAGCATCATATTTTGATGAAAAATGCTGTCCACAGCCAGATGGACAACTAATTAATTTTTATTAAGAGTATCATGATTCATCAAGCATTTATCAATTCATTTAAATTGATACTTCTAAGAAAAATTTTCTAACAAAGATACAAAGTTAACATTTTGAAGAATAGTGGTCCACTATATTTAGTAGTGTAAATAAATATTTATTTGATGCTTTTCTGGTATAAAAAAGGTGATTTTAGAGAATAGAAAAAACTACTAATTTTCTGTATTACCTTGAAGTTATTACTTCTCTAAGTCTTAAGATAAATCAACCTGTCTCCCATAGGATGTTTATATTTATCACCACCACATGGCTCTCAGGACTAATAATGTGATATAAAATGAAGGAATATAGGAATAGTTTTTCTTCTGTACCAAAAAATGATCTCTATTTATCAATGTCCATGTGTATATATATGTATATGAATATGTATATATGCATCATATATTTATTAAATATCTAAAAACCAATGGGAAATGATCTTGTAAAATCAACTAGCATATTCAAATTGATGTGCATATAAATAATAAACAAAATTTCAAAAATGAAATTCCATATTGTTTTTTTTTAATTTATTTTTCAAAAGACATGTAGCCTGGCATAGGAGATAGAGTTTTGGAGCTATAGAATCAAAGTGTTAGAGAAAAATCCCTTCTGTGGTATTATAAATTATTTAACCCATCTCAAACTTTATTATTTTTGTTATTATCATAAATTGTCAAAATAACCAAATTCTAATCTTTTTTCTTTGTGTTCTGATAGTTCTAATTTTAAATAAGATGTAATTTAGAGTTAAAAAGCAATATTTGTAAATATAAATCTATTCTAATAGTAATCTCAATGAAATTACCTTCATCATATGTTCAAAAATGTCAAGACAACAAGAAAATTGACATACATTGTTCCATTTCCCCAAGGTTTGATTGTGCTGTCCTGGATTTTATACTGTTATTCATTTGCACAAATGTTATAAATTTTTGATGTGTAAGTATTTATTAAAAGATTGATCCCAACCATTTTGTCTATTAAAATTATATTGGAGAGAGTTCAGGGGTGGATAATTATTCCCATAAGATGATGATTTGATCCACTGGAACTGATGTGATGACTAAGCAAAATAATATGGAAGGAGGAAAGCACAAGTACCAAGCATGATGGGGCACCCATTTTTACCAGATGTGATCTGAATGAAGATTCAGTAAAGGAGACAGAGAATGGAAAGCATGAAGTAAAGAGAGAAGAAATTCTCAATAAGCAGAGGATTATTAAAAACATCAAGTGCTACAGCAAAATGATGTTAAGATGTATTATGACTGAGTGGGCTTTTGAACAAGTGGTCCCACAGGTTATATGTTAGGACAGTTATATTTAAAATGTATTCAAGAACCACTATCTGAGGAATTATGATAAAATGCCAAATGCTCCTAGAATGATCAAAGACATAAAATGCAAAAGTACTACTGGGGGGGAAAGTCAAGTATTTTACTGTTAACCTGGTTTATTAGACCAGGAAAAATGACTGTGCCTTGTGATTCTTACAAGTGACTAAGTAACTTCAAAAGTTGACATTGTTTTTGTAGCATTGTAAAATTCCATAATGGAGCATGAACATTCAAACGTGGAGAATGAATCTCCTAAGTCACTTCAAGTTTTATATTCAATCACTAATTGATGACTGATATGTTGATTTTTAGGTGTGTTAGATTTTTGGTGACTTTCATTTGAAGTTTACTGGGTAAAGATACTGATGTAGTTTATCATTTCTTTACGCTGCACATCTTACAGATGAGGCAACTGAGGCAAAAAGTACAAAGTGATTTGCCTAGATGCCACAACTAATATGTTTCAGAAACCAAATTTGAATTCCTTCTAATTCCAGGCAATGAACTCTCTCTAGAGCACAACCTGGCTGCTCCCCCCTTTCGTATGCCTATTCCATGCAGCTTTAAGGAATGATTGTGACAGTACCTAGGGATTCACCTCTCAAGACTAGTCGCAACTAAACCTAAGCAGAAATTTCTCCACAGATGAAACCACAATTTCAATGCTATGGATTGATGAAACACTAATGGCAGACACAACTTCAGCCTTAGTTATGCATCTCCATCTCCCACATCATACATTAATCCTGAAATCCATGTAAACTGAAATTAAAAGTTTTAGTCATCTCTAATTCACAAGGCATTGATCAATACACCAGACCTTCCTAGACCTTCAATTCAGGTAAACCATTACCAAAAAATTTCAATTAATTATTTAAATTTATCAATATATTTCAGTTCATCACATGTCAGTTGAGCTGAATTCAATCAACACTTATAATATTCAATAGAAATTACTTATTTTAGATTCTAAAAATACAGAAGCAATACAAATAAATGAAATATTTCTAAATTATTTTTCTGTGAAAACTTTAAAGCTGTATTTAACAAATATCTATTGATAAAGAGGGCAATGATTATTTTCCAAGTAGAGAAACTAACCCAAATTTTTGGAAACTGCATTTGAGTCTAGACCTCTCTTGAAAGTCAACTAAATAGCACAGAACTGATTTGACCATATATCTGCCTTTTCACTTACTGATATGAAATGAATAAAACTAAATTAGTTCCAGGATCAATTAATTTCAGTAAAATATTTAGGAACCAATTAACTCTCTGACTTATTTCTACACTAAATTGCTATTTCAAGGAATGTTCCATATTCTGTCCTTTCCCCAACAACATAGAGATATACGTATATTTTACATATATTTAAAAAAATTCTTCTTTAAAGGTTTTGTCAGCTGCATTCCCTAGGTTTGTTTCTTTGAAAGTCTCCCTATACTGTCTATATGAAAAAAATCCATATCCACAGCTTCCTGCCAACAACCTTCCAACATTTCCTGAATGATGGCATAGGTGAAAATAAGTTTTTCAGATGTTTTGCCTAGGAAATGAGAGGTCTGCCATGTAATGTACTAAACAGTCTTGAAATATTTGGCAAATCACCAGAGTTCCTCCATTTTATTCCCAAACATCCATGAGCAAAGTATCACTGACATCAGCATTTTAACTTTCAAATTAAGAAACATAAGGATCTTTTTTTATTTGTTTGTTTATTTATTTATTTACTATTTTGTTTTTAGTTTTGTGCAAGGCAATGGGCTTAAGTGGCTTGCCCAAGGCCACACAGCTAGGTAATTATTAAGTGACTAAGGCTGGATTTGAACTCAGGTACTCCTGACTCCAGGGTCAGTGCTCTGTCCACTGTACCACCTAGCCGCCCTGAGATTAAGGATCTTTAATCACATAGCAATTTATTACAGCATAGATTTCTGGATCCAAGTTGAACAGTCTTCCAGTATTAGGATAATTGATCCCAATGATTTTGCTACTGATAAATATCACTCTTCAAGGACATATGTTGAGTAGGTAGAAAAGAGCATATTATTTCTATCTTCAACTTCCCTTTTCTCCTTCTTTATGATGTTAAACATTATAAATATGTATATATAAACATATATACAACACAATATAAATGTAGGATATTTATGTGTGTCTATTTGTGTAATTCTAATCAGCAAAACAAAATGAAATATCACATTCATTTAGTTAATTGTTGAACTTAGAAAATATTTGCTAAACTTATCCTTGTGAGTACATCAAAATCATTTGACACAGTATTTCTTGGAATAGTCTTCATATTTTAATAACACCTGATAAAATATGAAGGGACACAAGAATGAATTTGCAATTTCCAATTATTTGCCACCACAAAAAAAGTTTCTACAAACATTTAGAATCCTCCATTTTCTCAAATCATCTTTGGTAATAGATCAAGCAGTGGTACTGCTGAGGCAAAAAGGTGTAAGGGATTGAATATCTCTTTGACCACTAGTTATAAATTCTATATACCATTATTTCAACTTGCTAGAGAAAAATCTGCTGGACATTATTGTTCTGCTCTGATATTTTACACCCCAAAAATCCCTCTTTCACCCAGACCCTTTTCAGAAAGAAACAAGGCACAGATCCCCCTACTTTTCTACTTATTTTTCCTAAAATAGCAGGAAAAAAAAAAGACTGACAAAGCTATATTAAATATTTTCCAATCATTTCAAATCTTGCTTCCTCCCTTCTGCTCTCCCCCTAAACAATGAGAAAGTAAGCAAATTGAATTTGAATATTCATGTGAAGACATGCAAAATATGTTTCCATATTAGCCTTGTGGCAAAATTAAAACAACAAAAGGGAATAAAAAATAATTCAGACTCTACTGAAAGGATTATCACTTTTCTCTGTAGGCAAAACAGCACTTTTCATATGTTGTTTTTAAGTACCTTGACATTATGAGAGTAGCTTAATCTCCCACAGTTAGATATCCTTATAATCTTACTCCTTCTCTTTTTTTGTCATGTCAGTCTATCTGAACAGTATGCCAGTACCTCAGATAAGTGCTAATATGAATATTTCTAATCATACTCCTATTGATACATTGAGTTGTTTTCTGGAAATGACCTTTGACATTTGAGTTATGAAAACTTTATATCTTTTGATCACTCCCTCTCTCTCTCTCACCACACACACACACACACACACACACACACACACACACAAACACACACACATACACACACACAAAGAAACAGAAACAGTATCCCGACATTCGTTATAAGAGATTTGTTTTCCACATTTCACAGGAAGGTTTATACTATGTAAAAGCCCACATGCCATAATAACATAAAAGGGAATTGGTCAGAGACTCTCCCAATCCTTATTCCCTAAAGAAAGACAATACTCTCCTGTTACACATATGTATGTGTGCACACAAGCACACACATACACACATACACACAGACATTCACAAACAATTACTAAGCATACTTCCCTCTTCTTCCTTTGCTTTTCTTTTTTTTGGGTATTAAGGGACAATATTTTGTCTACCCAATATAAGAACAGTTGTTCCTGGGAAAGCTGAAGGATAATATGGAAGAAACTAGGCATAGACTAACAGGTCATACCCTATGCCAAGATAAGATAAAAACAGGCACAGGATTTAGACATACATGGTGTTATAAGTCAATTAGGAGACTAAGGAATAGTTTATCTGTCAGATCTATAGAAAGCAGAGCAATTCATGATCAAAGAAGATATAGAAAACATTATAAAAACCAAGTTCATAATTTTGATTACATTAAATTGAAAACTTTTTTACACAAAAAATCTATACATTCAAGATTAAAAAGAATATTATAGTTAAGCTGGAAACAGAAACAACTAGTATACATACTAAATGACTGATTCAAATTTATAAGAATAAAAGTCATTCCCCAACTGATAAATGGACAAAGGATATGAAAAGACAATGCTCACATGAAGACATTAAAGCTCTCATTAATCACATACAAATCTTTTAAATTATTTTTAATACAGGAATTTAAATTAAAACAATTCTGGTGTACTACTTCATACCTATTATGGCCGGTATGACTAAAAATGAAAATGCTCAGTTTTAGAAGGAATGTGGGGAAACTCAAACACTAATTCACCGTTAGCAGCAAATACTAATTCATCATTAGCAGGGTTGTGAACTAACCCAACGTTTTTGAAGAGCAATTTGGAATTACATCCTATGCCCAATAAAACTGTATATGCTCTTTGATCCAGCTCTACACCCAGGTCTTTACCCACAGAGATCACAAAAAACGCTAAAACCTCATATGTTCAAATACATTTATAGCAGCTTTTTTTTTGGAGAGAGAAGGACTTGGAAGTAGAGCAGAGGTAATTTATGGAGGAATGGCTGCACAAATTGTAATATATGAATGGGATGGAACACTATTATTTTATAAGAAATCATGAGGTACAGGAATTCAGAAAAACCTGGAAAAACTTGCATGACCTATGCTGAATGAAGCAAGCAGAAGCTTAAGACTATTAAACATACTAAAACCAATATTGCTGATTGACTATAATAGTCTTGCCTATTTCAGTAGTACAATAACCAAAGGCAATTCTAAAAGAATTGCAGACCAAACATCACTATCTTCAATTTTTGAAATTATGCATTGTGTTTTTCCTTCTAATGTAATTTCCCCCATTTTGATTGGATTTTCTTTCAAAATATGATTAATATGAATATATGCTCAAAATAGTTATAGATATATAATCTATATTAGATTGGTTTCCCTTAGTGGGAGGCAAAGGGAGAAAAATATAAAGCACAAATCCTTAAAAAGAATGATTGTTGAAAACTATCTTTAGGGGTATTTGAAAAAGAAATGAATTAAATATTTAATTAAAATAAAGGGGCAGTTGCTTTTTTCTTCAGAAATGAAGATAATGGTGACATCTTCCTAAAGAGAAGTTTCAAAGTTGTTATATTCTATAAAATGATGTGAATATGAGATGATATTTGCCTTGAGATAATTTTAGAGATATCAAATAAATTAATGTAAGAGAGAATGAGAGCAAGTTGGAGAAAGCAAACGGAAAAATTATTAATTTTTCAAATGTGTTATTCATTACATTAATTAGAAAAAATGATATGAAGAAATGAATTTCAGTCACAGTGGTGATTTTCTCTTCTGCTTTTAATTGATTGTATATTTGTTTGATCATAAAGAAGATTAGTTTGTTTACTGCAACTTTCCATTCAAACATTCCTGATAAAATCTTGAGGAGTTGGGATGCATTACAGATAATTTGCCCCCATATATCAGTCACTAAAACAACCTGAATATCATTCCTATAATTGAGTGACACCTCACATAATTTAACCAATTAATATAGATTTTAGATAAAGGATATTTATTGAGAAAATATAAAATAAAAATGAATGCATCGATCTCCAGTAACAATCAAGACCCTGGGAAAATGTACTCAAAATCGCCGAAGTCCACAAAAGCTGATGCGGGCGCGGGCGGCTGCAAGTCTGCTCTCTGTGAGCTTCAGGGACTGTCTGAGGCCCAGCAGCCGCCCCTCTTTATAGGGATACTCTCACCCCCACCCCAACCCCCCAAGAAGACCTTGGAGGCAGCTGATTGGAGCGCGTCAGCCAAGCCCAATGTGCTTCCCCCACCCCCCTCCTGCATAGGAGAAGCTTTTTGCTAGGCCCTCAAACGTCTCCGCCTCGTAAAGGCAATATCTACACTTCTTTTCCCCGCACTAACCTTCCTCCTCCCCAAACTCCTCAAGCTAACATTTGAATTCAAGATGAAAAATTAAAGGTGCTAGTGGCAGCCTTCTTTCCTCCCTGGTCTTCTTGGGGATGCTTCTAGCTTAATCCCCTTCCCTATAAGGGGTGTAGAAGGTTTAAAATGGATCCTGCTTATCTTTTTTAAGGAAAACTTTATTTATTCCTACACTCTCTAGTCTCTAACCATGTGCATTCCATTGAATTCCTTCCTTATCTTACTCCTCAGAGTGTCCTTTTGTTCTCTACTTCATGGTCTCTACACTGCTCTGTTCTTCAGTTCACCCAGTTTTGAAGTTAATTGACTCCCATCAACCCCTCACCCACCCAATGAGACATGTCTTTTGGAGAAGGCCAATAACATCCTAACCTTTGTTTGGTCCCAGACTTCCACCCACCTCCAAACTGTATTTTCCCCCAAGTGCTAAGATTTTCTTAATTTAGAGAAAAGATGCTGTGCTCGGAGATAGGAGTCCCACACTGCCCAAATATTCCTAGAATGTAATTTGCATCAAACCCTTCCCATTCCTTTGCCTTCCAACCTCAGGGACACCAGATGTTTGCCAAGTTGCAGCACCCCTCCCCTGGAAGGATGATTGCAATCTCCACCATCATAGGAAAGTGTGCCCATTTCAATATCTTTCCTTTCAGCATTAAACTTCAGTTCTACCCAAGCTGTCCTCTTTTTTGTGACTCATTGCTGACCAATCCCAATCATGCTGTTATACAACCTCAAGTTACCATTCCTCTCCCAGCCCTTCCCCCACCTGTCCTCCCCTGCACCAGGCAGCCATACCTACACACAACTCAGCAACCAATACCTCTAAATTTCTCTGGGCAGCTAGGAGGCTCAGTCGATAGAACACTAGCCCCTGACTCAGGGGGACCTGAGTTCGATTTCCGCCTCAGACACTTACTAATGACATAGCTATGTGACCTTGGGCAAGTCACTTAACCCCATTGCCTTGTTAAGAACTAAAATAAAATCATCATTTCTAATTCCACAGCACCTACATCCCTAGCTCAGTTTCGAAGAGATTTGCCCTGTGTCTTTGGAGTGGAAGCTGCCAATAAGGCTATTGGGGAGGCCCAATGAGGATGAAAAGGAAAACCTAGAGTGGAGTGGTGAAGTGACTATGGGGTGGTTCAGCCTCCAAGAAGGAGCCTCCAAGTCCTGGGCCTGGCCTGAATCTCTCCTCAGTCCTGTGCTGTTTCCCTGGAGGAGGGGAAGGTGGAGGTCTAGGCCTTCTCTGGCAGTGCAACTTCAATGTCTTCACTTCTTGCAGGAAAGTTTCCTTGTCCCATACTGGCACACGGGAGGCCAGTGCCTTCACTCGAAGGGTCCTATCATCAGTCAGCAGCACCAGTCCACATGCCGCCTGGAGCTGCATTTGCTCCTCCTCCCCTGCAAGCAGATTGTTCTTGGTCTGATCTCTCTGGAAGTTGAGGCAGCAGTAGAGGATTTGGTCATCGTTATTTCCCTGTTGACTGAACTTGCATTTCCTGTCCCAGGCAACTGCATTCAGCTCCTTCCCCTGGCTGCTCAGGACCTTGAGGAAAGGATTCCCAGATTGCAAATGCTGATCAAGGAAGTCAAGGGACCTTTGGGCTCTCTGCTGGGTCTCCCAGGCATGGGACAAAACCTCCATAGGCCCCTGTTGCCCCTTGGCCAGGCCCTTGAGCTCATGGATGACAATCTGGGGTACCAGAAGGGTGTGGTTCCTCTCCCTTAACAGCTGGCTCAGGCTCTCTAGGAGCAGAATGAAACTGTTGGTGTCGAGGACCAGGAAGTTGACTGGAATCTCCTCTGGCATCTGCTTAGGCTGTGTCTGGCCCTGCAGAACAGCACTGATCTTCTGTTGACGCTCCTCCTTTTCTGCTATCTTTCTGGCCAGCAACAGCTTCCTGGCCATCAACTCCCTGAAGTGAGAGTCAAGAGCTCCTGCACCTAAATGGAGCAAGTTGTCTGGGAACATTTTCTGTTCCTCATGAACCTCCAGCCAGCTCTGTTGTTGCCTTCCCTCTTCCTTCTTGGAGGAGTCCTCAGCGGGTGGATGCAGGTCCTGACTTGTCCCATCTTGGTTTACCAGCAGGGCTTTCTCCCTCTTGGCAAGGGCTTTTAGCAAACCCTTCAACACACTGACTCTTCTGCAATTGCCTGCAATGATCTGGTCTGAGTTGGTCCATAGGTAGCAGGGGTCTCTAGGAGCATCCAGCAAGGGGCCAAAGCCTGAGAAGAACTGATCCTCTTCCAAAATGAGAAGGGTGAGTCCATCACTGGGTTCCTTATATAAGGGCACCTCTGAAGTTTCCACGAACTTCAACATTTGTCTCAGTTGAGCTAGAGTCCCCGATAGGTCCCCACACACCTCTGTGGGTGGCATCAAGGAGCCTGAAGGATGGGAGCAGGGAGGGCTAGAGAGAAGCAGCCATTGACATCCAATTTTCACACTGGGCAGCAGTACTTGCAGGGCAGGGCTGAAGGAGGAAACTCGGATTTGGCCAGGTTTCTCCTCCTGCTGTTCCTCCTCCTCTTCTGCAGGGCTCTCTGCAAGAATTCTAGGGCACTGCTGAAGCCAGTAGTTGCAGCATCTCACCATCAGGGTCAACATGGCCAAGCTCAGGGCTGTAGCTTCCCTCTGGGTCAGAGGAGAACACAACTCTGAGGAAGCCTGCTTCTTGGAGGAGTTGTGGGCAGAGAAGATGTTGATGGCCATGAGGTTTAGCATTTGCTGGGTTCCCATGGCAGTGGGACTCCTTTCCAGGAGGAGCTGAAACTTCTTGAGCACCTCATCAGACGCTGCAGAAAATGTCTCCATTCCAACTCCTGTGAAGAGTCTCCCGTGAACTTGGAGAAAACTGCGGATGAAACTCTGCTGAAGATTCCCAGAGCCCAGACTACTGTGGACGGACAGCTTGTCTCTCTCTTCTGCCTTGCACTTGCTGGCTTCCAACAGGTTCCTCAGGTTCTTCTCACTTGAAACACTGGGTCTGGCTGCAGCTAAGCTCCTCATGAAGTAGCACACTGCCTCCAGTTTCCTCTTGGTATACACTGCCAGCAGTGCCAGCTGACTGTAGGGGTGCCCATCTGAAGGATCCAGCTGTTGAGCCTGGAGGTACCACCTTCGTGCTTTCCCGAAGTTTTTGGTGCTCTTGGTCTGCTCCCGGTACCTGGCCAGGTCTCCCAGGCAGATCAATGACTTCTGGGCACAGGTCAAGGCTGACTTCCAGGGTTCTTCTAATGACATGCGGATAAGGCTCCCTGCCCCCACATGGTCAACCAGTTGAAACCGGTATCGATTCTGTAGTTTCCCAAGCAGACTTTGGAAGAAGGCAGTGCCCTGGTCCAGGACTGCCAGGAGCCTGTGCTGGATGTGCTCTGGATTCACGGGACTCCCATGCAGCCTCAGTTGCCCTAACCTCTCAATCACCTGATGGAAGGCATTCTTCCAAAGCAGTTGGCTCACGCCCTGCCCTACAGAGAACCCGACATCAGCCAGGATGACTCTCGCATAGTGGTCCAGCAGTGCTGTTCGGAGCTCTGCTATCTTCTCCAAATCTTCTGTGCTCACCTGGGCCTTAGAAAGCAGGGGCCTGAGCTCCGCTTCGAGGTCTCCAGCGAGAGAGAGAATCCGAACAAGGACCTGCCTCTTCGTGCTCCTTCCAGAAGCTTCAGGCTTCTCGGGGAAAGAAGGTCCGTGTGAGCCAGAGTCTTCTTCTCCAGAATGTCTCCAGCCTCGTCCTGAGGAAGCCAAGCCTGTCCAAGCTGGGGTTGCTGCAGCTGGCGCTGCGGCTGCGGCGTTGGATGGCAGGGCTTGACCCTGGTCATGAAGGTTCAGCATTCTCTGACCAAGTCCTTGAAGCTGCCGCTGGATTGGGGAGTTGTGGCAAGGCCATTCAAGGAGTGGATCCATGTTCCTTGACTTTTTCTCACCCTTCACTAGGCCTTGCATTTGAATGTCGTATCAGGACCCTGGAGAGTTCTCGACCCGAGTTTTTCCCAGTCTTCTGGAAGGCTTTCTGTGGAAGAGTGCCCTTGGAGGCCAGGAAGAGCACCCAGGAAAGGGGCCCAAAGACCAATGGGTCCTCAGGAGTGACCAGGCCACTGGGGGGGATGGGGTGAAATCCGTTTTTTGACCGATATATTGTCAAAACGCTGAAATCGCCGAAGTCCACAAAAGCTGATGCGGGCGCGGGCGGCTGCAAGTCTGCTCTCTGTGAGCTTCAGGGACTGTCTGAGGCCCAGCAGCCGCCCCTCTTTATAGGGATACTCTCACCCCCACCCCAACCCCCCAAGAAGACCTTGGAGGCAGCTGATTGGAGCGCGTCAGCCAAGCCCCCTGTGCTTCCCCCACCCCACCCCCCACCCCCCTCCTGCATAGGAGAAGCTTTTTGCTAGGCCCTCAAACGTCTCCGCCTCGTAAAGGCAATATCTACACTTCTTTTCCCCGCACTAACCTTCCTCCTCCCCAAACTCCTCAAGCTAACATTTGAATTCAAGATGAAAAATTAAAGGTGCTAGTGGCAGCCTTGTTTCCTCCCTGGTCTTCTTGGGGATGCTTCTAGCTTAATCCCCTTCCCTATAAGGGGTGTAGAAGGTTTAAAATGGATCCTGCTTATCTTTTTTAAGGAAAACTTTATTTATTCCTACACTCTCTAGTCTCTAACCATGTGCATTCCATTGAATTCCTTCCTTATCTTACTCCTCAGAGTGTCCTTTTGTTCTCTACTTCATGGTCTCTACACTGCTCTGTTCTTCAGTTCACCCAGTTTTGAAGTTAATTGACTCCCATCAACCCCTCACCCACCCAATGAGACATGTCTTTTGGAGAAGGCCAATAACATCCTAACCTTTGTTTGGTCCCAGACTTCCACCCACCTCCAAACTGTATTTTCCCCCAAGTGCTAAGATTTTCTTAATTTAGAGAAAAGATGCTGTGCTCGGAGATAGGAGTCCCACACTGCCCAAATATTCCTAGAATGTAATTTGCATCAAACCCTTCCCATTCCTTTGCCTTCCAACCTCAGGGACACCAGATGTTTGCCAAGTTGCAGCACCCCTCCCCTGGAAGGATGATTGCAATCTCCACCATCATAGGAAAGTGTGCCCATTTCAATATCTTTCCTTTCAGCATTAAACTTCAGTTCTACCCAAGCTGTCCTCTTTTTTGTGACTCATTGCTGACCAATCCCAATCATGCTGTTATACAACCTCAAGTTACCATTCCTCTCCCAGCCCTTCCCCCACCTGTCCTCCCCTGCACCAGGCAGTCATACCTACACACAACTCAGCAACCAATACCTCTAAATTTCTCTGGGCAGCTAGGTGGCTCAGTCGATAGAACACTAGCCCCTGACTCAGGGGGACCTGAGTTCGATTTCCGCCTCAGACACTTACTAATGACATAGCTATGTGACCTTGGGCAAGTCACTTAACCCCATTGCCTTGTTAAGAACTAAAATAAAATCATCATTTCTAATTCCACAGCACCTACATCCCTAGCTCAGTTTCGAAGAGATTTGCCCTGTGTCTTTGGAGTGGAAGCTGCCAATAAGGCTATTGGGGAGGCCCAATGAGGATGAAAAGGAAAACCTAGAGTGGAGTGGTGAAGTGACTATGGGGTGGTTCAGCCTCCAAGAAGGAGCCTCCAAGTCCTGGGCCTGGCCTGAATCTCTCCTCAGTCCTGTGCTGTTTCCCTGGAGGAGGGGAAGGTGGAGGTCTAGGCCTTCTCTGGCAGTGCAACTTCAATGTCTTCACTTCTTGCAGGAAAGTTTCCTTGTCCCATACTGGCACACGGGAGGCCAGTGCCTTCACTCGAAGGGTCCTATCATCAGTCAGCAGCACCAGTCCACATGCCGCCTGGAGCTGCATTTGCTCCTCCTCCCCTGCAAGCAGATTGTTCTTGGTCTGATCTCTCTGGAAGTTGAGGCAGCAGTAGAGGATTTGGTCATCGTTATTTCCCTGTTGACTGAACTTGCATTTCCTGTCCCAGGCAACTGCATTCAGCTCCTTCCCCTGGCTGCTCAGGACCTTGAGGAAAGGATTCCCAGATTGCAAATGCTGATCAAGGAAGTCAAGGGACCTTTGGGCTCTCTGCTGGGTCTCCCAGGCATGGGACAAAACCTCCATAGGCCCCTGTTGCCCCTTGGCCAGGCCCTTGAGCTCATGGATGACAATCTGGGGTACCAGAAGGGTGTGGTTCCTCTCCCTTAACAGCTGGCTCAGGCTCTCTAGGAGCAGAATGAAACTGTTGGTGTCGAGGACCAGGAAGTTGACTGGAATCTCCTCTGGCATCTGCTTAGGCTGTGTCTGGCCCTGCAGAACAGCACTGATCTTCTGTTGACGCTCCTCCTTTTCTGCTATCTTTCTGGCCAGCAACAGCTTCCTGGCCATCAACTCCCTGAAGTGAGAGTCAAGAGCTCCTGCACCTAAATGGAGCAAGTTGTCTGGGAACATTTTCTGTTCCTCATGAACCTCCAGCCAGCTCTGTTGTTGCCTTCCCTCTTCCTTCTTGGAGGAGTCCTCAGCGGGTGGATGCAGGTCCTGACTTGTCCCATCTTGGTTTACCAGCAGGGCTTTCTCCCTCTTGGCAAGGGCTTTTAGCAAACCCTTCAACACACTGACTCTTCTGCAATTGCCTGCAATGATCTGGTCTGAGTTGGTCCATAGGTAGCAGGGGTCTCTAGGAGCATCCAGCAAGGGGCCAAAGCCTGAGAAGAACTGATCCTCTTCCAAAATGAGAAGGGTGAGTCCATCACTGGGTTCCTTATATAAGGGCACCTCTGAAGTTTCCACGAACTTCAACATTTGTCTCAGTTGAGCTAGAGTCCCCGATAGGTCCCCACACACCTCTGTGGGTGGCATCAAGGAGCCTGAAGGATGGGAGCAGGGAGGGCTAGAGAGAAGCAGCCATTGACATCCAATTTTCACACTGGGCAGCAGTACTTGCAGGGCAGGGCTGAAGGAGGAAACTCGGATTTGGCCAGGTTTCTCCTCCTGCTGTTCCTCCTCCTCTTCTGCAGGGCTCTCTGCAAGAATTCTAGGGCACTGCTGTAGCCAGTAGTTGCAGCATCTCACCAGCAGGGTCAACATGGCCAAGCTCAGGGCTGTAGCTTCCCTCTGGGTCAGAGGAGAACACAACTCTGAGGAAGCCTGCTTCTTGGAGGAGTTGTGGGCAGAGAAGATGTTGATGGCCATGAGGTTTAGCATTTGCTGGGTTCCCATGGCAGTGGGACTCCTTTCCAGGAGGAGCTGAAACTTCTTGAGCACCTCATCAGACGCTGCAGAAAATGTCTCCATTCCAACTCCTGTGAAGAGTCTCCCGTGAACTTGGAGAAAACTGCGGATGAAACTCTGCTGAAGATTCCCAGAGCCCAGACTACTGTGGACGGACAGCTTGTCTCTCTCTTCTGCCTTGCACTTGCTGGCTTCCAACAGGTTCCTCAGGTTCTTCTCACTTGAAACACTGGGTCTGGCTGCAGCTAAGCTCCTCATGAAGTAGCACACTGCCTCCAGTTTCCTCTTGGTATACACTGCCAGCAGTGCCAGCTGACTGTAGGGGTGCCCATCTGAAGGATCCAGCTGTTGAGCCTGGAGGTACCACCTTCGTGCTTTCCCGAAGTTTTTGGTGCTCTTGGTCTGCTCCCGGTACCTGGCCAGGTCTCCCAGGCAGATCAATGACTTCTGGGCACAGGTCAAGGCTGACTTCCAGGGTTCTTCTAATGACATGCGGATAAGGCTCCCTGCCCCCACATGGTCAACCAGTTGAAACCGGTATCGATTCTGTAGTTTCCCAAGCAGACTTTGGAAGAAGGCAGTGCCCTGGTCCAGGACTGCCAGGAGCCTGTGCTGGATGTGCTCTGGATTCACGGGACTCCCATGCAGCCTCAGTTGCCCTAACCTCTCAATCACCTGATGGAAGGCATTCTTCCAAAGCAGTTGGCTCACGCCCTGCCCTACAGAGAACCCGACATCAGCCAGGATGACTCTCGCATAGTGGTCCAGCAGTGCTGTTCGGAGCTCTGCTATCTTCTCCAAATCTTCTGTGCTCACCTGGGCCTTAGAAAGCAGGGGCCTGAGCTCCGCTTCGAGGTCTCCAGCGAGAGAGAGAATCCGAACAAGGACCTGCCTCTTCGTGCTCCTTCCAGAAGCTTCAGGCTTCTCGGGGAAAGAAGGTCCGTGTGAGCCAGAGTCTTCTTCTCCAGAATGTCTCCAGCCTCGTCCTGAGGAAGCCAAGCCTGTCCAAGCTGGGGTTGCTGCAGCTGGCGCTGCGGCTGCGGCGTTGGATGGCAGGGCTTGACCCTGGTCATGAAGGTTCAGCATTCTCTGACCAAGTCCTTGAAGCTGCCGCTGGATTGGGGAGTTGTGGCAAGGCCATTCAAGGAGTGGATCCATGTTCCTTGACTTTTTCTCACCCTTCACTAGGCCTTGCATTTGAATGTCGTATCAGGACCCTGGAGAGTTCTCGACCCGAGTTTTTCCCAGTCTTCTGGAAGGCTTTCTGTGGAAGAGTGCCCTTGGAGGCCAGGAAGAGCACCCAGGAAAGGGGCCCAAAGACCAATGGGTCCTCAGGAGTGACCAGGCCACTGGGGGGGATGGGGTGAAATCCGTTTTTTGACCGATATATTGTCAAAACGCTGAAATCGCCGAAGTCCACAAAAGCTGATGCGGGCGCGGGCGGCTGCAAGTCTGCTCTCTGTGAGCTTCAGGGACTGTCTGAGGCCCAGCAGCCGCCCCTCTTTATAGGGATACTCTCACCCCCACCCCAACCCCCCAAGAAGACCTTGGAGGCAGCTGATTGGAGCGCGTCAGCCAAGCCCCCTGTGCTTCCCCCACCCCCCTCCTGCATAGGAGAAGCTTTTTGCTAGGCCCTCAAACGTCTCCGCCTCGTAAAGGCAATATCTACACTTCTTTTCCCCGCACTAACCTTCCTCCTCCCCAAACTCCTCAAGCTAACATTTGAATTCAAGATGAAAAATTAAAGGTGCTAGTGGCAGCCTTGTTTCCTCCCTGGTCTTCTTGGGGATGCTTCTAGCTTAATCCCCTTCCCTATAAGGGGTGTAGAAGGTTTAAAATGGATCCTGCTTATCTTTTTTAAGGAAAACTTTATTTATTCCTACACTCTCTAGTCTCTAACCATGTGCATTCCATTGAATTCCTTCCTTATCTTACTCCTCAGAGTGTCCTTTTGTTCTCTACTTCATGGTCTCTACACTGCTCTGTTCTTCAGTTCACCCAGTTTTGAAGTTAATTGACTCCCATCAACCCCTCACCCACCCAATGAGACATGTCTTTTGGAGAAGGCCAATAACATCCTAACCTTTGTTTGGTCCCAGACTTCCACCCACCTCCAAACTGTATTTTCCCCCAAGTGCTAAGATTTTCTTAATTTAGAGAAAAGATGCTGTGCTCGGAGATAGGAGTCCCACACTGCCCAAATATTCCTAGAATGTAATTTGCATCAAACCCTTCCCATTCCTTTGCCTTCCAACCTCAGGGACACCAGATGTTTGCCAAGTTGCAGCACCCCTCCCCTGGAAGGATGATTGCAATCTCCACCATCATAGGAAAGTGTGCCCATGTCAATATCTTTCCTTTCAGCATTAAACTTCAGTTCTACCCAAGCTGTCCTCTTTTTTGTGACTCATTGCTGACCAATCCCAATCATGCTGTTATACAACCTCAAGTTACCATTCCTCTCCCAGCCCTTCCCCCACCTGTCCTCCCCTGCACCAGGCAGTCATACCTACACACAACTCAGCAACCAATACCTCTAAATTTCTCTGGGCAGCTAGGAGGCTCAGTCGATAGAACACTAGCCCCTGACTCAGGGGGACCTGAGTTCGATTTCCGCCTCAGACACTTACTAATGACATAGCTATGTGACCTTGGGCAAGTCACTTAACCCCATTGCCTTGTTAAGAACTAAAATAAAATCATCATTTCTAATTCCACAGCACCTACATCCCTAGCTCAGTTTCGAAGAGATTTGCCCTGTGTCTTTGGAGTGGAAGCTGCCAATAAGGCTATTGGGGAGGCCCAATGAGGATGAAAAGGAAAACCTAGAGTGGAGTGGTGAAGTGACTATGGGGTGGTTCAGCCTCCAAGAAGGAGCCTCCAAGTCCTGGGCCTGGCCTGAATCTCTCCTCAGTCCTGTGCTGTTTCCCTGGAGGAGGGGAAGGTGGAGGTCTAGGCCTTCTCTGGCAGTGCAACTTCAATGTCTTCACTTCTTGCAGGAAAGTTTCCTTGTCCCATACTGGCACACGGGAGGCCAGTGCCTTCACTCGAAGGGTCCTATCATCAGTCAGCAGCACCAGTCCACATGCCGCCTGGAGCTGCATTTGCTCCTCCTCCCCTGCAAGCAGATTGTTCTTGGTCTGATCTCTCTGGAAGTTGAGGCAGCAGTAGAGGATTTGGTCATCGTTATTTCCCTGTTGACTGAACTTGCATTTCCTGTCCCAGGCAACTGCATTCAGCTCCTTCCCCTGGCTGCTCAGGACCTTGAGGAAAGGATTCCCAGATTGCAAATGCTGATCAAGGAAGTCAAGGGACCTTTGGGCTCTCTGCTGGGTCTCCCAGGCATGGGACAAAACCTCCATAGGCCCCTGTTGCCCCTTGGCCAGGCCCTTGAGCTCATGGATGACAATCTGGGGTACCAGAAGGGTGTGGTTCCTCTCCCTTAACAGCTGGCTCAGGCTCTCTAGGAGCAGAATGAAACTGTTGGTGTCGAGGACCAGGAAGTTGACTGGAATCTCCTCTGGCATCTGCTTAGGCTGTGTCTGGCCCTGCAGAACAGCACTGATCTTCTGTTGACGCTCCTCCTTTTCTGCTATCTTTCTGGCCAGCAACAGCTTCCTGGCCATCAACTCCCTGAAGTGAGAGTCAAGAGCTCCTGCACCTAAATGGAGCAAGTTGTCTGGGAACATTTTCTGTTCCTCATGAACCTCCAGCCAGCTCTGTTGTTGCCTTCCCTCTTCCTTCTTGGAGGAGTCCTCAGCGGGTGGATGCAGGTCCTGACTTGTCCCATCTTGGTTTACCAGCAGGGCTTTCTCCCTCTTGGCAAGGGCTTTTAGCAAACCCTTCAACACACTGACTCTTCTGCAATTGCCTGCAATGATCTGGTCTGAGTTGGTCCATAGGTAGCAGGGGTCTCTAGGAGCATCCAGCAAGGGGCCAAAGCCTGAGAAGAACTGATCCTCTTCCAAAATGAGAAGGGTGAGTCCATCACTGGGTTCCTTATATAAGGGCACCTCTGAAGTTTCCACGAACTTCAACATTTGTCTCAGTTGAGCTAGAGTCCCCGATAGGTCCCCACACACCTCTGTGGGTGGCATCAAGGAGCCTGAAGGATGGGAGCAGGGAGGGCTAGAGAGAAGCAGCCATTGACATCCAATTTTCACACTGGGCAGCAGTACTTGCAGGGCAGGGCTGAAGGAGGAAACTCGGATTTGGCCAGGTTTCTCCTCCTGCTGTTCCTCCTCCTCTTCTGCAGGGCTCTCTGCAAGAATTCTAGGGCACTGCTGTAGCCAGTAGTTGCAGCATCTCACCAGCAGGGTCAACATGGCCAAGCTCAGGGCTGTAGCTTCCCTCTGGGTCAGAGGAGAACACAACTCTGAGGAAGCCTGCTTCTTGGAGGAGTTGTGGGCAGAGAAGATGTTGATGGCCATGAGGTTTAGCATTTGCTGGGTTCCCATGGCAGTGGGACTCCTTTCCAGGAGGAGCTGAAACTTCTTGAGCACCTCATCAGACGCTGCAGAAAATGTCTCCATTCCAACTCCTGTGAAGAGTCTCCCGTGAACTTGGAGAAAACTGCGGATGAAACTCTGCTGAAGATTCCCAGAGCCCAGACTACTGTGGACGGACAGCTTGTCTCTCTCTTCTGCCTTGCACTTGCTGGCTTCCAACAGGTTCCTCAGGTTCTTCTCACTTGAAACACTGGGTCTGGCTGCAGCTAAGCTCCTCATGAAGTAGCACACTGCCTCCAGTTTCCTCTTGGTATACACTGCCAGCAGTGCCAGCTGACTGTAGGGGTGCCCATCTGAAGGATCCAGCTGTTGAGCCTGGAGGTACCACCTTCGTGCTTTCCCGAAGTTTTTGGTGCTCTTGGTCTGCTCCCGGTACCTGGCCAGGTCTCCCAGGCAGATCAATGACTTCTGGGCACAGGTCAAGGCTGACTTCCAGGGTTCTTCTAATGACATGCGGATAAGGCTCCCTGCCCCCACATGGTCAACCAGTTGAAACCGGTATCGATTCTGTAGTTTCCCAAGCAGACTTTGGAAGAAGGCAGTGCCCTGGTCCAGGACTGCCAGGAGCCTGTGCTGGATGTGCTCTGGATTCACGGGACTCCCATGCAGCCTCAGTTGCCCTAACCTCTCAATCACCTGATGGAAGGCATTCTTCCAAAGCAGTTGGCTCACGCCCTGCCCTACAGAGAACCCGACATCAGCCAGGATGACTCTCGCATAGTGGTCCAGCAGTGCTGTTCGGAGCTCTGCTATCTTCTCCAAATCTTCTGTGCTCACCTGGGCCTTAGAAAGCAGGGGCCTGAGCTCCGCTTCGAGGTCTCCAGCGAGAGAGAGAATCCGAACAAGGACCTGCCTCTTCGTGCTCCTTCCAGAAGCTTCAGGCTTCTCGGGGAAAGAAGGTCCGTGTGAGCCAGAGTCTTCTTCTCCAGAATGTCTCCAGCCTCGTCCTGAGGAAGCCAAGCCTGTCCAAGCTGGGGTTGCTGCAGCTGGCGCTGCGGCTGCGGCGTTGGATGGCAGGGCTTGACCCTGGTCATGAAGGTTCAGCATTCTCTGACCAAGTCCTTGAAGCTGCCGCTGGATTGGGGAGTTGTGGCAAGGCCATTCAAGGAGTGGATCCATGTTCCTTGACTTTTTCTCACCCTTCACTAGGCCTTGCATTTGAATGTCGTATCAGGACCCTGGAGAGTTCTCGACCCGAGTTTTTCCCAGTCTTCTGGAAGGCTTTCTGTGGAAGAGTGCCCTTGGAGGCCAGGAAGAGCACCCAGGAAAGGGGCCCAAAGACCAATGGGTCCTCAGGAGTGACCAGGCCACTGGGGGGGATGGGGTGAAATCCGTTTTTTGACCGATATATTGTCAAAACGCTGAAATCGCCGAAGTCCACAAAAGCTGATGCGGGCGCGGGCGGCTGCAAGTCTGCTCTCTGTGAGCTTCAGGGACTGTCTGAGGCCCAGCAGCCGCCCCTCTTTATAGGGATACTCTCACCCCCACCCCAACCCCCCAAGAAGACCTTGGAGGCAGCTGATTGGAGCGCGTCAGCCAAGCCCCCTGTGCTTCCCCCACCCCACCCCCCACCCCCCTCCTGCATAGGAGAAGCTTTTTGCTAGGCCCTCAAACGTCTCCGCCTCGTAAAGGCAATATCTACACTTCTTTTCCCCGCACTAACCTTCCTCCTCCCCAAACTCCTCAAGCTAACATTTGAATTCAAGATGAAAAATTAAAGGTGCTAGTGGCAGCCTTGTTTCCTCCCTGGTCTTCTTGGGGATGCTTCTAGCTTAATCCCCTTCCCTATAAGGGGTGTAGAAGGTTTAAAATGGATCCTGCTTATCTTTTTTAAGGAAAACTTTATTTATTCCTACACTCTCTAGTCTCTAACCATGTGCATTCCATTGAATTCCTTCCTTATCTTACTCCTCAGAGTGTCCTTTTGTTCTCTACTTCATGGTCTCTACACTGCTCTGTTCTTCAGTTCACCCAGTTTTGAAGTTAATTGACTCCCATCAACCCCTCACCCACCCAATGAGACATGTCTTTTGGAGAAGGCCAATAACATCCTAACCTTTGTTTGGTCCCAGACTTCCACCCACCTCCAAACTGTATTTTCCCCCAAGTGCTAAGATTTTCTTAATTTAGAGAAAAGATGCTGTGCTCGGAGATAGGAGTCCCACACTGCCCAAATATTCCTAGAATGTAATTTGCATCAAACCCTTCCCATTCCTTTGCCTTCCAACCTCAGGGACACCAGATGTTTGCCAAGTTGCAGCACCCCTCCCCTGGAAGGATGATTGCAATCTCCACCATCATAGGAAAGTGTGCCCATGTCAATATCTTTCCTTTCAGCATTAAACTTCAGTTCTACCCAAGCTGTCCTCTTTTTTGTGACTCATTGCTGACCAATCCCAATCATGCTGTTATACAACCTCAAGTTACCATTCCTCTCCCAGCCCTTCCCCCACCTGTCCTCCCCTGCACCAGGCAGTCATACCTACACACAACTCAGCAACCAATACCTCTAAATTTCTCTGGGCAGCTAGGAGGCTCAGTCGATAGAACACTAGCCCCTGACTCAGGGGGACCTGAGTTCGATTTCCGCCTCAGACACTTACTAATGACATAGCTATGTGACCTTGGGCAAGTCACTTAACCCCATTGCCTTGTTAAGAACTAAAATAAAATCATCATTTCTAATTCCACAGCACCTACATCCCTAGCTCAGTTTCGAAGAGATTTGCCCTGTGTCTTTGGAGTGGAAGCTGCCAATAAGGCTATTGGGGAGGCCCAATGAGGATGAAAAGGAAAACCTAGAGTGGAGTGGTGAAGTGACTATGGGGTGGTTCAGCCTCCAAGAAGGAGCCTCCAAGTCCTGGGCCTGGCCTGAATCTCTCCTCAGTCCTGTGCTGTTTCCCTGGAGGAGGGGAAGGTGGAGGTCTAGGCCTTCTCTGGCAGTGCAACTTCAATGTCTTCACTTCTTGCAGGAAAGTTTCCTTGTCCCATACTGGCACACGGGAGGCCAGTGCCTTCACTCGAAGGGTCCTATCATCAGTCAGCAGCACCAGTCCACATGCCGCCTGGAGCTGCATTTGCTCCTCCTCCCCTGCAAGCAGATTGTTCTTGGTCTGATCTCTCTGGAAGTTGAGGCAGCAGTAGAGGATTTGGTCATCGTTATTTCCCTGTTGACTGAACTTGCATTTCCTGTCCCAGGCAACTGCATTCAGCTCCTTCCCCTGGCTGCTCAGGACCTTGAGGAAAGGATTCCCAGATTGCAAATGCTGATCAAGGAAGTCAAGGGACCTTTGGGCTCTCTGCTGGGTCTCCCAGGCATGGGACAAAACCTCCATAGGCCCCTGTTGCCCCTTGGCCAGGCCCTTGAGCTCATGGATGACAATCTGGGGTACCAGAAGGGTGTGGTTCCTCTCCCTTAACAGCTGGCTCAGGCTCTCTAGGAGCAGAATGAAACTGTTGGTGTCGAGGACCAGGAAGTTGACTGGAATCTCCTCTGGCATCTGCTTAGGCTGTGTCTGGCCCTGCAGAACAGCACTGATCTTCTGTTGACGCTCCTCCTTTTCTGCTATCTTTCTGGCCAGCAACAGCTTCCTGGCCATCAACTCCCTGAAGTGAGAGTCAAGAGCTCCTGCACCTAAATGGAGCAAGTTGTCTGGGAACATTTTCTGTTCCTCATGAACCTCCAGCCAGCTCTGTTGTTGCCTTCCCTCTTCCTTCTTGGAGGAGTCCTCAGCGGGTGGATGCAGGTCCTGACTTGTCCCATCTTGGTTTACCAGCAGGGCTTTCTCCCTCTTGGCAAGGGCTTTTAGCAAACCCTTCAACACACTGACTCTTCTGCAATTGCCTGCAATGATCTGGTCTGAGTTGGTCCATAGGTAGCAGGGGTCTCTAGGAGCATCCAGCAAGGGGCCAAAGCCTGAGAAGAACTGATCCTCTTCCAAAATGAGAAGGGTGAGTCCATCACTGGGTTCCTTATATAAGGGCACCTCTGAAGTTTCCACGAACTTCAACATTTGTCTCAGTTGAGCTAGAGTCCCCGATAGGTCCCCACACACCTCTGTGGGTGGCATCAAGGAGCCTGAAGGATGGGAGCAGGGAGGGCTAGAGAGAAGCAGCCATTGACATCCAATTTTCACACTGGGCAGCAGTACTTGCAGGGCAGGGCTGAAGGAGGAAACTCGGATTTGGCCAGGTTTCTCCTCCTGCTGTTCCTCCTCCTCTTCTGCAGGGCTCTCTGCAAGAATTCTAGGGCACTGCTGTAGCCAGTAGTTGCAGCATCTCACCAGCAGGGTCAACATGGCCAAGCTCAGGGCTGTAGCTTCCCTCTGGGTCAGAGGAGAACACAACTCTGAGGAAGCCTGCTTCTTGGAGGAGTTGTGGGCAGAGAAGATGTTGATGGCCATGAGGTTTAGCATTTGCTGGGTTCCCATGGCAGTGGGACTCCTTTCCAGGAGGAGCTGAAACTTCTTGAGCACCTCATCAGACGCTGCAGAAAATGTCTCCATTCCAACTCCTGTGAAGAGTCTCCCGTGAACTTGGAGAAAACTGCGGATGAAACTCTGCTGAAGATTCCCAGAGCCCAGACTACTGTGGACGGACAGCTTGTCTCTCTCTTCTGCCTTGCACTTGCTGGCTTCCAACAGGTTCCTCAGGTTCTTCTCACTTGAAACACTGGGTCTGGCTGCAGCTAAGCTCCTCATGAAGTAGCACACTGCCTCCAGTTTCCTCTTGGTATACACTGCCAGCAGTGCCAGCTGACTGTAGGGGTGCCCATCTGAAGGATCCAGCTGTTGAGCCTGGAGGTACCACCTTCGTGCTTTCCCGAAGTTTTTGGTGCTCTTGGTCTGCTCCCGGTACCTGGCCAGGTCTCCCAGGCAGATCAATGACTTCTGGGCACAGGTCAAGGCTGACTTCCAGGGTTCTTCTAATGACATGCGGATAAGGCTCCCTGCCCCCACATGGTCAACCAGTTGAAACCGGTATCGATTCTGTAGTTTCCCAAGCAGACTTTGGAAGAAGGCAGTGCCCTGGTCCAGGACTGCCAGGAGCCTGTGCTGGATGTGCTCTGGATTCACGGGACTCCCATGCAGCCTCAGTTGCCCTAACCTCTCAATCACCTGATGGAAGGCATTCTTCCAAAGCAGTTGGCTCACGCCCTGCCCTACAGAGAACCCGACATCAGCCAGGATGACTCTCGCATAGTGGTCCAGCAGTGCTGTTCGGAGCTCTGCTATCTTCTCCAAATCTTCTGTGCTCACCTGGGCCTTAGAAAGCAGGGGCCTGAGCTCCGCTTCGAGGTCTCCAGCGAGAGAGAGAATCCGAACAAGGACCTGCCTCTTCGTGCTCCTTCCAGAAGCTTCAGGCTTCTCGGGGAAAGAAGGTCCGTGTGAGCCAGAGTCTTCTTCTCCAGAATGTCTCCAGCCTCGTCCTGAGGAAGCCAAGCCTGTCCAAGCTGGGGTTGCTGCAGCTGGCGCTGCGGCTGCGGCGTTGGATGGCAGGGCTTGACCCTGGTCATGAAGGTTCAGCATTCTCTGACCAAGTCCTTGAAGCTGCCGCTGGATTGGGGAGTTGTGGCAAGGCCATTCAAGGAGTGGATCCATGTTCCTTGACTTTTTCTCACCCTTCACTAGGCCTTGCATTTGAATGTCGTATCAGGACCCTGGAGAGTTCTCGACCCGAGTTTTTCCCAGTCTTCTGGAAGGCTTTCTGTGGAAGAGTGCCCTTGGAGGCCAGGAAGAGCACCCAGGAAAGGGGCCCAAAGACCAATGGGTCCTCAGGAGTGACCAGGCCACTGGGGGGGATGGGGTGAAATCCGTTTTTTGACCGATATATTGTCAAAACGCTGAAATCGCCGAAGTCCACAAAAGCTGATGCGGGCGCGGGCGGCTGCAAGTCTGCTCTCTGTGAGCTTCAGGGACTGTCTGAGGCCCAGCAGCCGCCCCTCTTTATAGGGATACTCTCACCCCCACCCCAACCCCCCAAGAAGACCTTGGAGGCAGCTGATTGGAGCGCGTCAGCCAAGCCCCCTGTGCTTCCCCCACCCCCCCTCCTGCATAGGAGAAGCTTTTTGCTAGGCCCTCAAACGTCTCCGCCTCGTAAAGGCAATATCTACACTTCTTTTCCCCGCACTAACCTTCCTCCTCCCCAAACTCCTCAAGCTAACATTTGAATTCAAGATGAAAAATTAAAGGTGCTAGTGGCAGCCTTGTTTCCTCCCTGGTCTTCTTGGGGATGCTTCTAGCTTAATCCCCTTCCCTATAAGGGGTGTAGAAGGTTTAAAATGGATCCTGCTTATCTTTTTTAAGGAAAACTTTATTTATTCCTACACTCTCTAGTCTCTAACCATGTGCATTCCATTGAATTCCTTCCTTATCTTACTCCTCAGAGTGTCCTTTTGTTCTCTACTTCATGGTCTCTACACTGCTCTGTTCTTCAGTTCACCCAGTTTTGAAGTTAATTGACTCCCATCAACCCCTCACCCACCCAATGAGACATGTCTTTTGGAGAAGGCCAATAACATCCTAACCTTTGTTTGGTCCCAGACTTCCACCCACCTCCAAACTGTATTTTCCCCCAAGTGCTAAGATTTTCTTAATTTAGAGAAAAGATGCTGTGCTCGGAGATAGGAGTCCCACACTGCCCAAATATTCCTAGAATGTAATTTGCATCAAACCCTTCCCATTCCTTTGCCTTCCAACCTCAGGGACACCAGATGTTTGCCAAGTTGCAGCACCCCTCCCCTGGAAGGATGATTGCAATCTCCACCATCATAGGAAAGTGTGCCCATGTCAATATCTTTCCTTTCAGCATTAAACTTCAGTTCTACCCAAGCTGTCCTCTTTTTTGTGACTCATTGCTGACCAATCCCAATCATGCTGTTATACAACCTCAAGTTACCATTCCTCTCCCAGCCCTTCCCCCACCTGTCCTCCCCTGCACCAGGCAGTCATACCTACACACAACTCAGCAACCAATACCTCTAAATTTCTCTGGGCAGCTAGGAGGCTCAGTCGATAGAACACTAGCCCCTGACTCAGGGGGACCTGAGTTCGATTTCCGCCTCAGACACTTACTAATGACATAGCTATGTGACCTTGGGCAAGTCACTTAACCCCATTGCCTTGTTAAGAACTAAAATAAAATCATCATTTCTAATTCCACAGCACCTACATCCCTAGCTCAGTTTCGAAGAGATTTGCCCTGTGTCTTTGGAGTGGAAGCTGCCAATAAGGCTATTGGGGAGGCCCAATGAGGATGAAAAGGAAAACCTAGAGTGGAGTGGTGAAGTGACTATGGGGTGGTTCAGCCTCCAAGAAGGAGCCTCCAAGTCCTGGGCCTGGCCTGAATCTCTCCTCAGTCCTGTGCTGTTTCCCTGGAGGAGGGGAAGGTGGAGGTCTAGGCCTTCTCTGGCAGTGCAACTTCAATGTCTTCACTTCTTGCAGGAAAGTTTCCTTGTCCCATACTGGCACACGGGAGGCCAGTGCCTTCACTCGAAGGGTCCTATCATCAGTCAGCAGCACCAGTCCACATGCCGCCTGGAGCTGCATTTGCTCCTCCTCCCCTGCAAGCAGATTGTTCTTGGTCTGATCTCTCTGGAAGTTGAGGCAGCAGTAGAGGATTTGTTCATCGTTATTTCCCTGTTGACTGAACTTGCATTTCCTGTCCCAGGCAACTGCATTCAGCTCCTTCCCCTGGCTGCTCAGGACCTTGAGGAAAGGATTCCCAGATTGCAAATGCTGATCAAGGAAGTCAAGGGACCTTTGGGCTCTCTGCTGGGTCTCCCAGGCATGGGACAAAACCTCCATAGGCCCCTGTTGCCCCTTGGCCAGGCCCTTGAGCTCATGGATGACAATCTGGGGTACCAGAAGGGTGCGGTTCCTCTCCCTTAACAGCTGGCTCAGGCTCTCTAGGAGCAGAATGAAACTGTTGGTGTCGAGGACCAGGAAGTTGACTGGAATCTCCTCTGGCATCTGCTTAGGCTGTGTCTGGCCCTGCAGAACAGCACTGATCTTCTGTTGACGCTCCTCCTTTTCTGCTATCTTTCTGGCCAGCAACAGCTTCCTGGCCATCAACTCCCTGAAGTGAGAGTCAAGAGCTCCTGCACCTAAATGGAGCAAGTTGTCTGGGAACATTTTCTGTTCCTCATGAACCTCCAGCCAGCTCTGTTGTTGCCTTCCCTCTTCCTTCTTGGAGGAGTCTTCAGCGGGTGGATGCAGGTCCTGACTTGTCCCATCTTGGTTTACCAGCAGGGCTTTCTCCCTCTTGGCAAGGGCTTTTAGCAAACCCTTCAACACACTGACTCTTCTGCAATTGCCTGCAATGATCTGGTCTGAGTTGGTCCATAGGTAGCAGGGGTCTCTAGGAGCATCCAGCAAGGGGCCAAAGCCTGAGAAGAACTGATCCTCTTCCAAAATGAGAAGGGTGAGTCCATCACTGGGTTCCTTATATAAGGGCACCTCTGAAGTTTCCACGAACTTCAACATTTGTCTCAGTTGAGCTAGAGTCCCCGATAGGTCCCCACACACCTCTGTGGGTGGCATCAAGGAGCCTGAAGGATGGCAGCAGGGAGGACTAGAGAGTAGCAGCCATTGACATCCAATTTTCCATGTCAAAAAGAAAATACAAAAAGCTGCCAGAAACAAATAATTCAACTGCTGTTACTCCATAGTCAGGATTGCACAGGATTTGGCAACATCTACATTAAGGGCCTGTTGGGCTTGGAATGTGATATTCTGCAAGCAAAATATCTTGCTTCACAACTGAGAATCAACTACTCAAAAAGACTGAACATTTTCTTTCCGGGGAAGAGGGGGACTTTCAATGAAATAGGGAACTTTCAAACTTTTTTCACTGAAACAACCGTAAATGAACAGAAAGTGTGATCTCCAAGTATAAGATTCAGGTGAATCATAGAAGGAGCAGATGAGATGGACTAACTATGAGGAATTTAATGTTGTTAAACTGTTTGTATTCCTGCATAGGAAGAAGATACTGATAACTCATATGAACTTTCTCATTTATAAGAGCAGGGGGAAGGAACATTTATAAACAAGGTAGCTAAGTAAAATGATATAATATAGTAAATAATGGAGCAGTTTTGTGATAAAGAAAAGAACTGGGAGGAAGAGAAAGGAGAGGAAGAAGAGGCTAACTTATTTCACGTAAGAAAAGAAAAATTTTTTTAATCGAGTTCAATGGGGGAAGGTTGAGGAAAAATGAGTGAGCCGCCATTCTCATCAGGGAAGGTGCTGAAAGCCCAATTTGTCCTCAGGAGTGACCAGACCACTGGGGTGATGGGGTGAAACACTTTTTCTGACCGATACGGGGTTAAAAGGTTGAAATCACCCAAGTCCACCAAAGGCGATGCAGGCGGGCAGCGGCAGGTCTGGTCTCTGTGAGCTTCTGGAACTGTCTGAGGCCCAGCAGCTGCCCCTCATTATAGGGATACTCTCACCCCCCACCAACCCCCCAGGGAAATCTGTGAGTCAGCTGACTGAATGTCAGCAGAGGACCGCGGCTCTTTTCCTCCCCTTGCCCCCTTCGGACCCCTCCCCCCAACCGGCCAAGGTGTTTGCCAGGTTCAAAATTAGTGGAAATGTCTCTGCCTCGGAGATATGAAACTTTTCCTGCACTAACTTCCCCCTACTCAAACTCTCCTCCGGCCCCCAACAATCCACATCCCTGTCGCAGCCCCACGCACCCCCACACAGTTTTCTGGCACTCATCCGGCTGAATCTCCCTTGCAACGCCTGGCAGGACACAGCCCCCCCCCCCACTTTCTATTATTTCAACCTGTTTTTCAACCTTTGCCTTAATTATTTCTGCTGTTGATTCTGGGACCTTTCCCTCCCCCCCCCCCCGCCCCCCCTGCTTTATTTGAAGTCCGTTTTGATTTCCCTCCTCTTCCCTTTCTTTTTGTTTCTAATCACTTTAGAGCTTTTTTAAATCTTCCACTCAATATTCTTGCTATTTTTTCTGCAACCTTAAAAAAGTCACCCCATAATATGTCATAGTTTTTCTTTCTTTGGTTTTTATTAATTTATTTCTATAATTCTGGACCAATGATTGTTTTCCATTAGCATTTTTTGATAGATTTTACTTTAACAATTTTCTTTCTCTCCCTTCCCTCCTCTGCTCCTGACAGAAAGTCGTTAAATGTAGATCGTTTGTTGTATCCCTATTTACACATTTATGAATACATAAATCCATAATAATCATGTTTGAAAAATGAATCCTAGAGAAGTGAAACACCAGACACCTTTTTAAAAAGAGAAAACTGTGGTCTGCAGTTCATCTCCAGATTTCATCTCTGAATATAGATGGTGCTTTTCCCTCCAAGACCTATAGAACTGGCTTTCATTATTGTGCTCATGAATTCAACAAATCCAGCAGAGGTGATCCTCCCCAAATATTGCTATTATTGTGGACAATGTTCTTCTGGGTCTGTTCAATTTGCTCAGCATCACTTCATGAAATCCTTTCCAGACTATTCTGAGATCTCAATGCTCATGCTTTCTTATAAAACAAGAGTGTTTAATCACATTCATATACCACAGGTTTTTAGCCATTTCCCAACTGTTGGACTTTCCCTCTATTTCTTTAAACTTGCCTATTGTCATCTATCTTTAGGCAGCAACTTGATAGATTCAATTTACCACAAACTCCTCCTTCTCCTGTCAAAAGATAGTCTAATACACCTCTGTGTTGAATAACTCTTTCTCTTGTTTGCATGATTTAGCCAGCCAGCAAGTCTAGGGCCCTAGCTGTCTAATTGGTTATTGTTTCCAATACAGCTTAGAATCTAATCAGGATATCAATTGGGTTTCCATAGCCCAAACTCCCATCCTGTGCCCAGGTAGCAGGCCCTTAAATCTAGATAACAACACCCTGACCAGCCTTGGGACAAATGGATGTAGGCAATAGTCCCACAAATCCAATAATGTCCCTTTAATGCCCGTTGGTCTTCCAGGAATATAGTTTCCTGGGTTCAAACAAATGATAATACAGTTTATTCTTACTTCCAGGGGGCCCTCCTAAATAAACCATATGAGGATCACAATAATAGTACATTTTCAAAGTTGTTCTAGCTCATTCCACTGGCAAGTTTTTATACCAGTGTTTTTAGAGAAGTCTTCCTGGCTCCAAAATTGATAAAAACAAACCCCTGATTTTGTGCCATTGGACCATAGCCAAGAATAACTAATATATCTAGTGATGTTCCTTAAATTATTTTTCTTACAATAAACATTGCTGCACTTTCCTTGCAAGTCTTTATTAACTCATAATCACAGTTTCCCTTAACTAGTCCCCCAGTTTCACATCATTACAGGGGACCCAGGTATCATCATTATATCACATGAATCTCAGTCCCTTATCTCTTTAAGTTGCTACTCCCCAGAAAAATATCCTGGCCAGCCAGGGATAAACAATAGTCACCCTGAACTGACTCAGTCATATGGCACTCCTGTTTCTCTTCTCTGGATCAGAATCCTGGGCCACATTGCATCTCTGATCAGGTAATGAGAATCTAGGCTGTACCCAGGGAGAATGTCTGTGGTCTGCATTTCATTTCCAAATTTCATCTCTGAATATAGATGGTACTTTTCCCTCACAAGACCTTTAGAATTCTCTTTGATTATTATGCTGATCCATTCAAAAAATCCAGCAGAGTGGATCATCCCCAAATGTTGCTGTTATTGTGGGCAGTGTTCTTCTGTTTCTGCTCAATTTGCTCTGCATAAATTCAGGAAATCCTGTCCAGATTATTCCCGAGGTCTCAGTGCTCATGATTTCTTAGAGAACAAAAGTGTTCCATCACATTCACATACCACTATTTTTTCAGCCACTCCCCAACTGATGGGCTTTCCCTCCATTGGCCCTGGAAATTTAATAAGACCACACATTAATACCTGTCACAAAACTTGTCTCTTTTCTGTTTGTTTAATTTTCCCCAAAGAAATCAGAACCTTTTATGATAACATAATTATTATATTTTTCATTCTTTTAGAGTAACCTAGATTACTAAATTTACTTCACAAGCAAAAAATCAGTTTCCAAAAAACTTCCTAATTCCAATTTCCTTGAATGCAAGGCTGCTTCAGTGATGTTCTTTAATTACTTAAGAAGTACTCAAAAAGATTTTTTTGTGGTACCAAAAATAAACACACATTTCCACTTTAACTGATTTAAGCATACTCTAAGATAAAATGTATTGCAAAATCTATATTGCTTAACTGCAATCTTTCTATACAAAGATTCTTGTCAGAATTTAGCACTAATATCCCTTTAAAATCCAGAGTGATTTCCAAAACTCTAGTTCAGATATGAGTTTACCTTAAAAATGGAATGGGGTTAAGAGTGTAAAGTCCTTAGGCTTCGTGGTCAGAGCAGAGGGATGAATTGAACACAAACTCCTCTCAAGTTCTGAATTAAAAAGTGACTTCACAAAACCAAGCAGTTTAAAGTTCAAGTTAGCATTTGCTTCCATGAGTAAGGGGGATTTTCTTTACAAAAAGCCTGCCTCCTAACTCATGATTGTATTGCTCTCTAACACAAACCTCACTGAAGTCTGGCTTTACCCCCAACAATTAAAATCACCTGCCTCACCTTCCCTCTCCACAGTTGGGTCACTCCTCCACAGACTTGGAGTTAAAACCTTAATAAAATGGGGGATTGGATCAAGGCACTAGCTGTCCACCCCACCCTTCTTCCCAATCAAATGAGTAAGCATGGGGCATTCCCTGTTAGCCATGGGAGTAAGAACTCTTCTCTCTCATGAGTTCTCAGACTTCCTATTGTATCCCACACACACAGCACAAAACCATCTCCTCTCTCCTAAGTTTTAAAGTTCCTTCTCTTCTGAATTCTCTTAACTCCGTAGTTTTTTCTCAATTCATTCCAATATTCCCTTACAAGACAAAAGCATCTACCACTAACATTGCTGTCTCTTTAAGAGTCCCCACCCTCTCGATCTCCACACATCCGACTGGCTGTCAGGTGCTGAATGAGGGAGGGGCTGACCTCCACAAGAGAGATAAACTTGCAGACCCCCCCCCCCCCACCCTGTGCAATACTTGAAACTGGCTTCCTGGAACCTGAAACACTCCAAGGCCAGGACTGGTTAAACAACACATTTATAAGATTAGAAGTTATTCACCAATTGATATAGGATCAAAGGATATGGACAGGCAGTTTTCAAACTAAGAAATTAAAGCCATAAATTATCATATAGAAATGCTCCAAATCACCATTGACTGGAGAAGAGCAAAAAAAAAAAAATAAGTCTAAAGTGTCAACTCACAGCAGATTAGCTAAAATGAAAAAATGGGGAAAAACATCCTAGTTGGAGAGGTTCTGGGAGGGTTGGGGACACTAATGCATTGCTAGTGGAGTTGTGAACTGTTCCAACCATTCTGGAGAGCAATATGAAACTATGTCCAAAGAGCAATAAAACTGTTCATATACTTTAATCCAGTAATTCCAATTCTAGACCTATATCCAGAAGAAATCCTCAAAATTGGAAAAGTCCCACATGTTCCAAAATATTCACGTCAGCTCTTTAAGTAGTGGCAAAGAATTGAACATTGAGGGGATGCTCATCAATTTGAGAATGGTTATTCAAGTTATTATATAAGAATATTGTGGAAAACAAAAAATGGTAAATGGTCTGACACTAGAGTGCATGGATTAATTTACACAATCTATGCTGACTGAAGGGAGCAGAACCAAGAATGCAATGGACCCATCAGTAGCAGCATTGTGAGATGATCAAACCAGATAGATGCAGCTCCTCTCAGAAGTTCAGAGAGCTAGGCCAATGCTATTGGATAAGCTATGGACTATGCTATCCCCATCTAGAGGAAGAAAAACAAACAAAACAATAGGAAATGGAAAAATTCTTCTGAAACTGATGAACACTACATTCACTATTTTTTTTTTGCAAGGTAGTTGGGTTAAGTGACTTGCCAAACATCACAGAACTAGGTAATTTTTTAAAGTATCTGAGGCCCAATTTGAACTCAGATTCTCCTGATTCTAGGACCTGTGCTCTATCCATTGTGTCACCTAGCTGCCCACATTATTGTTTTTAAATCTCATATTTTAAAATATCCCTTAATCCTAATTACTTATGAAAATGACTAACCTGTAAACTTCTCTAAACCAAATGCATATGTACAATATGAAAATGACTGTCGGCCTTTGAGGGGAGGGGATTGGTAAGGGAGGGCAGAAGGAAATTTTGTAACTTAAAAATATACATATACATTTGAATGAATGTTGAAAAATATTCATTACATGGATCTGGAAAAATACAAGAGCAATTTAAAAAAATAAAGAGCAGTTTGAAGTTCTCCTGTTGGGAAGGAGGACGTATCTCTTCAATGAGAGGCCAGAGAATTGAAGGAAAAATAGTACCCAAAAGAATTTTCTCAAAAGGAAAATTCGACCATGGGGGTAAGTTGTTAGCAGATCTGGAAGGCTGATGAGCCTCAGGACCAGAAGTTCAGAGATCTTTGGGATCTAGTGTGTTGTATATGTGAATGTGTGCATTCCTGTGGGTATCTCTGAATTCTATGTACTATCTTGTCCATGACTAGCTGTGTTCTAAGTGGCCTTGGGGTTTTCAGGGTTCAGGGTCCCTATTTCAAATTGTAAACTGTGGGGGAGGAAGGAAGATCAGCAGCTTTCTCTATCTCCCTTGTGGAGTTCAGGCCCTCCCACACTGGTAGCAGACAAAAAGGTGTCTGGAGGTAGGGGGGTGGGGTTCCTAAGGAGATATGATTCATGAGATTTTGTTTTTGTTTTTGTTATTTTTTAGGTTTTTGCAAGTCAAATGGAGTTAAGTGGCTTGCCCAAGGCCACACAGCTAGGTCATTATTAAGTGGCTGAAACCAGATTTGAACCCAGGTACTCCTGACTCTAAGGCTGGTGCTTTATCCAGCAAGCCACCTAGCCACCCCCTATGTTTTCTTCTAGTAAGTATTATTGTTAGACCTAAGAAACAAATGTGCTTTTAAGAGAATTGCAAAGAGAATGGATTTTAAAGTTTTAAGAGAGAGAGAGATTATTTGGGGCTTTGAGGGTCACAAGAGGAAGCATGAGAAACTTTGGGAGGCAAGTTGTTACACCCATGGCTACCTGGGGAATGCCCCATGCCTTCTCCATGGGTTGGGAAGAAGAGGGAGGGAGGCTGTGCAAGTATTGACTTAATCCCCTCACCCATCTTATTAAGCCTTTTACTCTAAGTAACTAAGTTCAAGCAAGAAGAAAAACCCAGGGGTGTGTATGTTTTGGGGGGGGGGATAAGCTGACATTAATTCATTGGAGGAAAGCAAGATTTATATGAATTGTGTGTTAGGAAGTAATAAAAATCATGAATCGGGACAAAAGCTTCTTGAAAGGAAATCGTGAGTTCAAAAAGGAAAATGCTAACTTCAAATTTAAACCTGTGGATTTTTAAATTTTTTTTAAACCTCTTGCTTTTGTGAAGTCATTTTTGAATTTACAACATGGGAGGAGAATGAGTTAAATTGGTCTCTCTGCTCTGACCACATGGCTTAAGACCTACATGCTCTTACCCCCATTCCATGTTTTATTGTCAACTCATTTTAAAACTGGTTTTAGACATCATTCTGTGGATTTTAATGGGGTGTTAGGGCTAAATTGTGACAAAAATCTTTGTACACAATGGTCACAGCTAAGCAATCTAGATTTTTAAACTGGTTTCATCTAAGAGTTTGCTTATGTAATTTTAGGTGGAAATGTAGGTTTATTTCTAGTGCCATAGGAAAACTACTTGAGAATTAAGGCTTTGATGAATGTTATTGAAGCACCTTTGAGTTCAGGAAAGTGGTATTTAGAAGTCTTTTGGTAACTGTGATTTTTGCATGTGAAGCAAATTTGGGAAAATATAATAATTATGTTATCAGGAATATTTCTAATTTCTTTTGGGAAAAAGAAACAAAAAGAGGAAATTTTTTGTAAAAGGCATTTCCATAGTGTGCTTCTGAAATTCTTCTCTGTGAGCTAATTGGCTTTAATGATAAACCTAGTTTTGATAATATTTGTATTCAACCTATTTTAATTGGTGAGACTCAAGGATTTGAAGAATTGTCCTGTTAAGTTTTTGAAAAGTGACTTTTCAATATCAAAACCAGAGAAGAAATTGTCAGCAGTCACTTTTAAAATCTCTTTGGCCAAAACAGTTTGTCAATTGACCTGGACAATTTGCTGATTAGTTCTTTGGGATTGTAACATGCCTGTCCTCAGTGAATTAGTCCTGGATAGTTTGTGGCTATCACAATTAAAATGGTTGACTATGTGACCTATGATATAAATAACAATTACATCAGGGTTATAAAGCATGAAATGTATGTGACAAAATTCTAGGAAGTTCTGGATAAATAAGCATGTAAACCAAAAAAATGTAAAGGATATTAAGAAATGAGGTTGAAAGTTTAAAATTGGTAAAGGTTATCCATTTGAATTTAGTTACTGATTTTTCTATCTTTACAGAGGAATATTTTCAATGTTTCATAGGGCAGTTACTAAAAAAGTCATTTAATTAAGGCAGAAGAGTCATTTTGTTAGCTCAAGCTACCTAAGAGCAAGCTACAACTGCCCAGTTATTTAGAACAGACTTCAGTTGTGTGAAAAGTGCTTTTCAGATATTTTCATACACTTATTGAGTCTCCCTTGGCAGATACACTCCCAAGTATTTGATGATGTCTACAATTAACTGAAGTAAAATGTCTGTTTCTTTCCCTTGTTGCTAAGTCTTGTTATTAATAGAAATGTTGGTGATTCACGCGGTTTTACTTTATCTTTGCTAACTGTGCTAAAGCCGCTAAATGGTTGCTTTCCTCCAATGAGTTGACCACAAAGCCGACAACTAAGTAGTCAGTCATTTTTTCTCATTTGCATGATATCATTCGCTGAGAGTTTTGTCTGTATTTATATATTCTAAAAGCCTTTTCTTCCATTATTACTAAAGCTAACATTTGAATTCAAGATGAAAAATTCAAGGTGATAGTGGCATCCTTGTTTCCTCCCTCATCTTATTGGGGATGCTTCTAGCTTAATCCCATTACATATAAGGGGTGTAGAAGGTTTAAAATGGATCCTGCTTATCTTTTTAAGGAAAACTTTATTTATTCCTACACTCTCTAGTCTTTTACCATGTTCATTCCATTGAATTTCTTCCTTGTCTTACTCCTTAGAGTGTCCTTTTATTCTTTACTTCATGGTCTCTACACTGCTCTGTTCTTCAGTTCACCCAGTTTTGAAGTTAATTGACTCCCATCAACCCCTCACCCACCCAATGAGACATGTCTTTTGGAGAAGGCCAATAACATCCTATCCTTGGTTTGGTCCCAGACTTCCACCCACCTCCAAACTGTATTTTTCCCCCAAGTGCTATGATTTTCTTAATTTAGAGAAAAGATGCTGTGCTTGGAGATATGAGTCTCTTAGAGGGAAGGGTGTCTCTGAGAGTCCTATCTCCCATGACCAGATGGTGTTCAAATGACCACACTGCCCAAATATTCCTATAATGTAATTTGCATCAAACCCTTCCCATTCCTTTGCCTTCCAACCTCAGGGACACCAGATGTTTGCCAAGTTGCAGGTGTTTTATAGACAAAAATCTGACTATTGCAACTCCAGAAGAATTACCAGCTTTCATAGGAGAGATTAAAATTTAATATTCACTATTCATCTGTTCATCACCACAAAAGTCTGTGAAGCAAGCAAGGATTCATTGTTTTGAACAGTATTCTTGTGAAGAAATCAATGCCTACAAAGATTAAGCAGTGCATCCATCTAAACTACCACATGTCAGAGCTTAAGTCAAGATTCTCATAAGTATAAGTTGGGTGCTATATCCAATAAACAATATAATCTGCCTCCCATTCTCTCTCTCTCTCTCTCTGTCTCTCACATACACACAAACATAAACACACACACACACACACACACACACACACACACACACATACATATGGAAAATGGAAATGTCACTGAGTTTGTCCTCCTGGGGCTTACTCAGAACTCTGAGGCACAAAAAATACTATTTGACATATTCTCAATTATTTACATTATAACAATAGTGGGCAACATTCTGATTATCATAACCATCACTGGAAGTAAGAGTTTGAATTCTCCTATGTATTTCTTTCTTGCCTTCTTGTCTTTCTTTAATAGACTCTGTCTATTCCAGTATTATTGTCCCTAAAATGATCCTAGATATGCTCAGTCAAAAGGTGACCATTTCTTTCCAAGGTTGCATGGTCCAGCTCTTCTTAGAACACATAGTTGGTGGGGCTGAAATTTTCCTCGTCGTTTTTATGGCTTATAATTGTTATGTAGCCATCTGTAAGCCCTCGTACTATGTGGTCATTATGAGATGGCAGGTATGTGTCCTGTTGCTGGTGGTGTCCTGGATTGGAGGTTTTATGCATTCAGTAGTTCATCTCTTTTTTATTGTAAAGATCACATTTTGTGGACCCAAAATAATTGATCACTTCATTTGTGACATGTTCCCTCTGTTGAAACTTTCCTGTACAGATACCTATATAATTGGCATTATGGTGGTTGCCAATGGGGGAGCAATATGTACAACTGTCTTTTCATTATTGCTTGTGTCCTATGGGGTCATTTTATACTCATTGAAGACCCAAAGTCTGGAAGGCCGACAAAAAGCCCTTTCTACTTGCGTCTCCCACATAATAGTTGTTGTCTTCTTCTTTGTCCCTTGTATTTTCATGTATGTTAGATCTAATTATACATCACCCATTGATAAATATCTAGGCGTCTTTTATACTGTCATCACTCCTATGTTGAATCCTTTGATCTACACCCTAAGAAACAAAGAGATGAAAAATGCCATTTCGAAGCTTTGGAACAGAAAAGTAATGTCCAGATATAGGTAATGAATGCAATGATGTGACTAAGAAATGATGATCCACAAGAGAAATGATAAACGACTATAAAATTCCTAAAACTTTGTTCTTTGAGACTTTGTTAGTGTAGCCTGAAGAAATGCAGAAGTAAGTATCTCTCCATCAATAGCAGTAGAAACCCCAATTTTGATGCTGTTGGAATTATTTGTTAAGGAGCATCATGATTTGATGAAAAAATGCTATCCACAGTCAGATGGACAACTAATGAATGTTAATGAAAGATTGAAGCATATTTTTCTCCTAATTTTTTTGCTTCTTTTTTTCTGCAAAATGTCTAATGCAGAAAAAATATATTTAGCCTGATTTCATTTATGTACTGAGCATTGAATTTCTTCACTTTTATTTGTATCTAAAATAAAATTTTATGAAGAGTATTTTGATTCATCAGGCATTTATCAATTCATTTAAAGTGACACTTCCAAGAGCAATTTTCTAACAAAGATACAAAGTTAATATTTTGAAAAATATTGGTCTGCTATATTTAGTGGTGTAAATAAATATTTATATGATGTTTTTTCTGGCATGGAAAAGGATATTTTAGAGAACAGAAGAAACTATTCCATTTCCCTATTATCTTGAAGTTACTACTCCTCTAAGTCCTAAAGTAAATCAACCAGCCTCACAGATAATATTTATATTTATCACCCTCAAATGGCATCTCAGGGCTAATAATGTGATATAAAATGAAGGAATATAGAGTTAGTTTTTCTTTTGTCACAAAAATTATCTCTCTATATAAATGCACATATATATGAATATGGATATATATATGCATCATATATACATTAAAAATCTAAAAGACAGTGTGATCTTGTAAAATCAACTAGCATATTCAAATTCTTGGAAATATGAGTATTAAACATAATCTCTCAAAATGAAATTTTATGTTGTTGCTTTTAATTTTATTTTTCAAA
This sequence comes from Macrotis lagotis, assembly GCF_037893015.1. Taxonomy (NCBI): domain Eukaryota; kingdom Metazoa; phylum Chordata; class Mammalia; order Peramelemorphia; family Peramelidae; genus Macrotis; species Macrotis lagotis. The sequence continues at coordinate 303,726,497 of NC_133660.1, read as the reverse complement.
AAGAAATGTAGCCTGGCATAGGAAATGGAGTTTTGGAGTTATAGCATAGAAGTATTAAAGAAAAATCCCTTCTGTCATGGTATAAATTATTTAACTTCTCTCAAACTTTATAATTTTTTTATTATCATAAAGTGTCAAAATAAAAAATGCTATTTTTTCCCCTTTTGATTCTGATATATTTCATGCTATAGCTCTAATTTTAAATAATGTGGAATTTGGAGTTGTATAGAAATATTTGTAAATATAAATCTATCCTAATACTAGTCTCAATGAATCTATCTTCATCACAACTTCAAAACTGTAAAGACAGCAAGAAAATTTACATAAGTTGTCCTATTTCCACAATGTTTTGATTTTGTTCTGCTAGATTTTATACTTTTATTCCTTGCTCAAATGTTATGCATTTGTGATGTGTAAATATTTTTTAAAGATTGATGCTAAACATTTTATCTATCAAAATTATAGTGGAGAGGGTTCAGGGCTGGATAAATATAGAAAAATTATATCTATAAAGATTATAGTTTGGTCCATTGGAACTGATGTGATGACTAAGTGAAATAATATGGAAAGAGAACAACACAAGTGCCAAGCATGGTGGGACATCCATTTTTACCAGATATGACCTGAATGAAGATTCAGTAAAGGAGACTGAGAATGAAAGGCAGTAAGGAGAGGATAATTAAAAATATCAAGTGCTACTACATCTCTCTCTCTCATTCATCCTTCTCTGAGAACTGCAAATCTGACATCAATCTGCCAGCCATGGACCCCAACTGCAACTGCAGAACCAGTGGTTCTTGCACCTGTGTAAGCTCCTGCAAATGTAAATTCTGCAGATGCACTTCCAGCAAGAAACCTGCTGCTTCTGCTATCCAGTAGTATGTGCCAAATGTACTCGAGGTTGATTCTGTAAAGCCCCAGAGACAAGAGCTGTAGCTGTTGCCACTGATGGTTCTGTCTCCCTGTCACTATAAAAGCAAGAAGTTATACACAGCTGGCTTTTCATACACTTAAGACATTTTTTCAATTTTTTTCTATAAAACATGTGATAGAACAAGCCTTTATTAAGCATCTAATATGACAATAAACTCAGTGAACACTCAAAATATATCAAGTGCTACAGAAAGATGATGTTAAGATGTGTTATGTCTGAGTAGGCTTTTGAGCAAGTGGTCCCATAGATTATACATCATAATAATAATAATGATGATAATAATAATACTGATTGTATTTAAACTGTATTCAAGAAATACTATCTAAGAAATTATGAAAAAATGCCAATTGCTCCTAGAATGATCAAAGAAATAAAATGCAAAAGCACTACTATGGGGAAAAAAAAGTCAAATACTTTACTGTTAACCTGGTGTATTAGACCAGGAAAAATTACTGTGCCTTGTGATTCTTACAAGTGACTAAATAATTTCAAAAGTTGGAATTGTTCTCCTGTCATTGTAAAATTCCCAAATGGAGGGTGAACTTTTAACCATAGTCAGGGAAATATGTTGATTTTTAGGTGTGTTAGATTTTTTGTGACTTCCTTTTGAAATTTTCTGGGCAAAGATACTGAAGTGGTTTGTCATTTCTTTACCCTGTACATTTTACAGATGAGGCAACTGAGGCAAATAGCACAAAGTGATTAGCCTAGATGACACAGCTAGTATGTATTAAAAACCAGATTTGAATTCTTAATTCCAGGCACTGAACTATAGAGCCCCACCTGGCTGCTCCCCTTTTTATAGCACTACTCCATTCATGTCTCCAGCTTTAAAGAAAGACGGTGACACTACTTAGGGATCCATCTCTGAAGTCTAGTCCCAGCTAAAACCTGAGAAGAAACTTCTCTATAGACAGAACCACAATTTCAATGCTTTGCATTGATGAAACATCAATGGCAGACACAAACTTAGTCTTAGTCCTACATTTCCATCTCCCACATTATACATTAATCCTGATATCCATGTATACTGAAACTAAAGTTTTAGTCACCTCTAAGTCACAAGAGATTGATCAATAAGCCGGGCCTGTCTATACCTTCAATTCAAGTAAAGCATTACCAAAAAATTTCAATCAGTTATTTTAATTTATGAATATATTTCAGTTTATTGCATGTCAGCTCAGCTGAATTCAATCAACATTTATCAAATTCTGTAGAAAAGGAATTTATTTTAGATTCTAAGAATACAGAAACAATACAAATAAATGAAATATTTCTAAAGTGTTTCATTTTTTTTTGAAAATTCTAAAGGTCTATTTAACTAATAGCTATGGATAAGGAGAATAATGATTGTCTTCACAAATAGAACAACTAACCCAACTTTCTAGAAACTGGATTTGAGTCTAGACATCTCTTCAAAGTCAATTTAATAGCACAGAACTGACTTGATCCTATATCTGCCTTTTCACTTCTTGAGGTGAAATGAATAAAACCAAATAGTTCTAGACTCAATTTCAATAAACTATTTAGGAAACAATTAACTCATTGAGTTATTTCTTCATTAAATTGATGTTTCAAGGAATTTTCCATATGCTTCCCTTCTCCCCAACAACAATGAGTTGTATGTGTATTTTACATATATTAAACAGAATTCTTCTTTGAAGTTCTAGTCAGCTGCATTCCCTAGGTATGTTTCTTTACATGTCTCCTTACGCTGTCCATATGAAAAAAAAATCTACATTCACAGCTTCCTGCCAATAACCTTCCGACATTTCCTGAATGATGACGTAGGTGAAAATAAGTTTTTCAGATGTTTTGCCAAGGAAATGAGAGGTTTGCCATGTAATGTCCTATACAGTCTTGAAATATTTGGCCAAGCACCAGAATACCTACATTTTACTTCCCAAACATCCATGACCAAAGTAACACTGACATCATCATTTCAATCTTTCAAATTAAGAAAATATATACTGAGATTAAATATCTTTAATCACATAGCAATTTATTACAATATAGATTTCTTGATCCAAGTTCAACAATCTTACAGCATTAGGATAATTGATCCCATTGATTTTGCTACTGATAAATATCACTGTTCAAGGAAATATATAGAGTAGGTAGAAAAGAGCATATTATTTCAGGCTTCAGTTTCCCTTTTCTCCTTTATACATGTTAGAAATTATATATATATATATATATATATATATATATATATATACATATATATACATATATATACATACATATATAAACATATATATATACAACAAAATGTAAATGTGTGATATTTATGTGTGTATGTAGTCTTAATCAGCAAAACAAAATGAAATGTCACATTCTTTTAGTTAATTGTTTTACTTTGAAAATATTTGCTAAACTCATCCTTGTGAGTGCTTCAAAATGATTTGACACAGTATCTATTGGGAGATTCTTCATATTTTAATACCTGATAAAATATGAATGGGCACAAGAATGAATTTGAACATGATTAATCTATAGATGAGCTGAGTTAAATTATCTATCCTTAATCATTCAAAAGCTACATTTTTCCAAAATGTGCATGTATTTGACATTTTCCTAGGAATTATTTTTAGCTATCGATTTTGTGTTTAAACATTATTTCAATAATGCAATAAAATATTTCCATAACATAGTAATTTTTTTATTTTTTCATGAACCTATATAATTTCCTATATCTTTTAACATAATAATTGCAATGCCTTTCAAGTGGTCAACAAAATTATCATGAAAATTTATTTTTATTTTTCTTACCTCCACCCTAAATCTGGAGATAACTATCATTAGACATATACTCATATATATATATGTAAAATTATTCTACACTTACTCCTATTTATCAGGTCTTTCTCTGGATATAAATAGTATCTTTCTTCATGAGTTCTTTTTAGTGAATTTGGGTATTTATAATAGCCAAAATAACTTATTCACCTAAACTTTCTCTTAGAGCAATATTGCTATTATTATATATAATATTCTCTTAGTTCTACTAATGTCACTCATTATTTCATGCAAGATTTTATTATGTTTTTTTTTAAATCATTGAGCTCATCAGCTCTTAGAGCACAGTAGTGTTCCATCACAATGATTTACCACAGTTTGTTTAGCCATTCTGAAACTAATGGACATCCCTGTGATTTCCAATTCTTTGCCACAACAAAGAGAGTTTCTATAAACATTTAGAATCTTTTCCTTTTTCTCAAACCATCTTTGGCAATAGACCAAACAGTAATATTTCTGAGGCAAAAGGTGTAAGTGATTGTATCTCTTTGAACACTTGTTATAAATTCTATATAACATTTCAACTTGCTAGAAAAAAATCTACTGGACATTATTGTTGTGCTCAGATATTTTCCACCCAAAAACCTCTTTCACCCATACCCTCTTCAGAAAGAATCAAGACACAGATCCCCCTACTTTACTATTAATTCTTCCTTAGATAGCAGGAAAAAAGATAGACAAAGCTATATTTATTCACATATATACATACATATTTCATTATATATTTTCAGTTGCATATAAAACTTTTGACATAATATTTCAATATTTTGATTTCAAATCTTGCTCCTTCCATTCTGCTCTCCTCCCCACAAACACTGAGAAAATAAGCAAACTGACTTTTAAATATTCATGTGAAGGCATGCAAAATATGTTTCCATATTAGCCATGCATTTATTAAAATATTAAAAGGTTAAAACAAAAAAGGAAATAAAAAAATTCAGCCTCTACTCAAAGGTTTATCACTTTTCTCTCTGTAGGCAAACAATACTTTTCATATGTTCTTTTTAACTACCTTGACATGATCAGAGTAGCTAAATCTTCCACAGTAATTATCCTTATAATCTTGCTCTTTCTCTTTTTTCTCACCTTAGCCAATTTGAACAGTATAAGTCAGTACCTCAGAGTAGTGGTAATATGAAGATTTCTCGGCAATAATGATGCCTATCTTTTTTTCCATACTCCTATTGATAGCTGCGAATTCTTTTTCTGAAAATTACCTTTCATATCTGAGTTATGAAAACTATATCCTTTTGATCACTTGATTTTTTATGAATTTTGCCAAATTCCCTGTATTCTTACTTGATGATGTCATAGAAAAAATTTCTCTCTTTTTAAAATTTTGCTGTTTTTCTTCAGACTATATTAGTCTTGTTTGTACAATTGTTTTTGATTTCATGTAAATAAAATTATTCATTTAACTTTATGCCATACAATAGTTTTCTTTATTGGTCATAAACCTTGCCCTTAAAAATAGTTCTGAAAGGTACATTGCTACATGATTCCATAATTTGTAATGATATTATTCTTTATATCTAAATCATTTAACCTTTTTGGATTGTTTATAAACAGTGTAAGAGATTAATCTATTCCTAGTTTCTTTCAAATGGTTTTTTTTTTATTTGCTTAAAATTTTCTTTCTAAATTATGAGTACTTAATCCAAAATTTGGATCTTTGGGTTTCTCAAACATTAGATTCCTGTATATTTAACTGATCTATTATTTTCTCTTTTAACAAATATCAGATTGTTTTCATGATCACCAATTAGTAATAAAGTTTGTAGTCTAGTACAGCTAGGCAACCTCTCATCACTTTTTTCTATTAATTCCTTTGATGTTCTTCTCTTTATGTTATTCCTCTGGAATTCTGCTCTTATTTTTAGCTATAAAAATAATTACTTACTAGTCAATTTCTATGTCATTGAATATGTAAATTAACTGAACATTGTAATTTTTTATTATTTTTTTACTCATTCTGCCTATAACCTATTACTATTTCTCTAGTTCTTTTTCATTTCCCTAGAAAAGTGTTTTTAATTGTAATCAAATTCTGTTTGGGTTTGTCTTGATAGATAGATACCAAGGATTTAGTGTTGTCCATAGTTATTTGAAATAGAATTTTTCTTTTGATCTCTTCTTGTTTGGTTGTGATGGCAATATAAAGAAAGACTGATCAAATTTTTCTATTTTATTGTATAGAATGTTCTAAGCAGCACACCATCATATAATTTGCAAACGTTATAGTTTTGTTTCTTTAGTGCCTATTTTAATTTCTCCATTTTCTTTCTTTTTCTTAGGTTTTTTTTTGCAAGGTAATGAAGATTTTTTAATAGATAAGCCTTTGATTAATTTAATTTTATTTTATTTTAGGGTGTTTTTTTGCAAGGCAATGGGGTTAAGTGGCTTGCCCAAGGCCACACAGCTAGGTAATTATTAAGTGTCTGAGGCTGGATTTGAACACAGGTACTCCTGACTCCAGGGCCAGTACTCTATCCACTGGGCCACCTGGCCACCCGAACTGCACCACCTAGCTGCCCCTCCAATTTCTTTTTCTTGTCTTATCACTGTAATTCACTTATCTGGTGCAATGCTGACTTGCGGTGGTAACAGACATCCTTCTTCCACACATAAACTTACTGGGAAGGTATCTGTTTTATGTTTATTAACATCATTTTTCTCTTGCTTTTAAGTTGATGCCACTTATCATTTGGAGAATAACTACACTGATTCCTATGACTTTATAGTTTTTAATACAAATGAATATTGTATTTTGCCAAAAGTTAGCTTCTGCATCTTCTAAAATAATTATATTTTAATGTTTGCTATGCTATTGATAACATCAATAATGATTACAGCTATTTTTAATTAATATTATTTAGCCAACTTTGTATTCCTTGTCTAAAATCTGCCTGGTCAAAGTATCATCTTTGGAAAAGACTGCAGTAATATTTTTGCATAGATACACATAAACACACAGACATTAAGCTACGTCCATAATTGCTTTTTTACCCCCTCTAAACCAGAAGGAAAATCAACTTTCCTTAGTTTTAAGTTTCAAAAGCATATTTTTTCATATAAAGTAATTTGATAGGACTCTACCTATTTTTCAAAGATGTTATATGTATTGGGAGTAATGGTTTCTTAAATATTTTTCAGGAGATTTTTGTTTCCTAGGAAGATTACCGACTTGTTCTTTTTTGGTATAAGATGGAGTTATGTTAGTTTACTATTTTTTCTATTAATCTGGAAATCATTTTTATTTTTTAAAAGTTTCATCAATTTCAACTAGATTCCCTGTTTCAATGATATATATATATATATATATATATATATATATGTATGGGCAAAAATATTTCTAGTAGTTACTTTCATCTCAGCTTAATTAGTAAAACATAACATCCATTTTTTCTTTTCTCAATTTCAATTAAAGAGTGGTTTAGGTATTTTATTGTTTCAAAAATATTATTATTATTAATATTGTTATCGTTATTATTATTTTTCTTCATGTCTGTCTTTTTAATGATTCCATTTTTAATTTTTTGTCTTGGCAAGTATACTGGAGAGCTTTGTTGTTTCTTTCTCCATGTCGCCCATTTTACAATAGAGAAAACAGAGGCAAAAAGGCTTGTCCAGGATAATAGAGCTGGTAAGTGTCTGAGATTAGATTGGAATTCAAGTCATTCTGACAACAGGCCTAGCAGTCCATAAGTGGCAAAGATAAATAAAAAGTAAATAAATAAAATAATTTCTCCTTTTGTTTAGTAGTTCAGTTTCTTTTACTTTAAATTTATTTAGTCTCTCCTAAGATTTTCAGGATTTAGAATTGGTAGTCAATCTTTTTTTTTAATTAGTTCTTTTCCTAGGTTTGTTTATTTTTTAGTTATAAGTCCAGTTCATTGATCAGCTTTTTGCTTCCCTTTCTTATTCCATGAATTTAGAGAAATGTTTTCCCCTGTGCTGATTCTTTCTGCATCAGACAGGTTTTAATATCATCTACAGTGTTTCTTTGTTTTTTCTTTATTTTTGTTTCTTGCAAGGCATTGGGGTTAAGTGAAATCCTCAAGTTCACAGAGCTAGGTAATTATTAAGTGTCTGAAGTCATATTTGAACTCAGGTCTTCCTGGCTCCAGTTCTGGTTCTCTGTCCACTGTGCCACCTAACTGCCCTGATTTCCTACATTGCTAATTGATTGCAGGTGCCATTCAGAGCTGAGAAAAAGAAGTAGATTCCTTTCTTTCCCCATTTAATTTTCTGCAGAAGATTTTGTAGCTAATTCTTGTTAGATTACATTCATCTCATTAAAATTATTTGTCATTTTTATCTGAGACAAAAATTGAGATGCTTTACCGCCCAAATTCATTTAACTTTCAATTTAAGAATTCTGTGATATAAGATATGATTTATACATATATATCTACTAATTGATACTGCTCCATTATTTATTTTACCTCTTAGGAAGATACAGATCATTTCCTTATCTCTTAATTAGGTCTTACTGTTATATTTACTTTGTTTGAGATCATGATTGCCACCTCCTCCTTTTCTGCTTCAGCTAAAACATAATAGGTTTTATTCTACCAATTATTTTAACTCTGTGTATGGCTTTCTACTTCAAGTATTTTTCTTTTAAACCACATATAACTGAACTTTCTAATCTATTCTATCAGTTGCTGGTTTATGGGTAAATTTAATACATTCACATTTACAACTATGATCAGTAATTGCATTTTCTTCTATCCTACATTTTTCTATTTATGCTGCTCTCTCTTTTAATCGTATTCTTCTGCTAAAATCTTTGCAGCTTCTCACAATTTTCTTCTTTTCACTGGCCTCTCTTTTATCACTGTTTACTTTTGCTTTTTTCTGCTTCCCCTTTCCTTCAACTTTCCTGTTAGGAAAAATAGATTTCTATGCCCAATTGTTTATGTATTACTATGTTTCCCTCTAGGAACCAATTTAGATGAAAATTAAGTTCAAATATTTCCCATACCTTCCCATTACCATTTCCCCTCTATTGCAAATGTTCTCCCTTGGATGCTTCTTTTAAGTCAAGTAATTTGCCCTTTTCTTTGCTATTTCTTCCTGAGTCCCCTAAGACAATCATTTTCTTGCCTCTACGGTTTTCTTAAACATTCTCCCAACATAATTGACATACTTTATAATCCTCTGTATATGGAAAATTATTCTAACAAATTTTATTAATAATAGAGGTCTGAGAGGTGTACCTTTCTCATTTTCTCATTTGGAGAGGTAAACAATTTAAATTTATTGACTTTCTTGATTTTTTTCCTGCTTATTTTTTTATGTTTCCCTTGTATCTTACTTTTAAGTCAAATTTTCTTTTCAGTTCTTGTCTTTTCATTAGATATGCCTGAACATTTTTATTCCATTAAATATCCATACTTTGCTTTTTTAAGGATTATACTCATTTTTTTCTGGAAACATTCTTGGTTACAATTCTATTTCTTTTAACTTATGAAAAATAAGCCAAATGCTGTGCTACATTAAAACTCTACATGTGGGGGTGGCTAAGTGGTGCAGGATAGAGCACCAGCCTTGGAGTCAGGAGTACCTGAGTTCAAATCCGGCCTCAGACACTCAATAATTACCTAGCCGTGTGGCCTTGGGCAAGCCACTTAACTCCATTGCCTTGAAAAATCTAAAAACAAAACAAAACAAAGCAAAACTCTACATGCCAAATCTTATGTGATCCTTATTATGATTCCATGATTTTTAAATAAATTCTGACTGCTTGAATTTTATTTGCCCTGGGAGTTCTGGAATTTACCCTAAATTACCCTTAATTAAATTTCATTTGGGAACTTTTTCAGTTGGTGATGGGTAGAGTATTTCCATTTCTCTTTTAGCCTATGATTCTATGGTGGCAAGACTGATTTCTTCTGAGAATTTCTTGAAAAAGATTTTTAAATTAATTCTTTGGTCATGGCTTTCAAGTTTTCCAGAGGTTTAATTTATTTCCCCTTGACCTCGTTTCCAGGTCATTTTTTTTTGGTTGTGGCTTACATAGTTCATATTTTCTGTTATTATTGTGTTTTGTTTTTTTCATTCTTATGGCTGCTGTTTCTTGATGTTTAGTGTAGTCATTAGTTTCAACTTAATTATAATTTTTAAGGAATCATTCTGTCAATGATTTTTTGTATATTTTTTGGCCAAATTCTTTAAAAAGTTTTTTTGTGAAATTTTTACCACTTTTTCCATTTTGTTAACTCTGCATTTTAAGGTGTTATTTTCTTATATATACTTCTTTTGAATTACTTTTAAATTGCTGTTAACTATTTAATTTAATCTGTGACTACAGGCTTTTCTTGCTTCAGGGCTAGGATTAGAAGGAAGATTTATCTACAAATGAAAGCATATTTTTTCACAGCCACTAAACTAGATAATGACCTCTATCAGTTTTAGAAATTCAAGATCAATAATGATTTGTTTTTGATGGCACAATGGGCAAAACTACTGGACTTGGATTAAGGAAGACCTGAGTTTAATTTTATCTTAAATATTTTATACCTATTCAGCCTCTTCAGTTTCATCCTCTTTAAAATAGGGATAATAGTTGTGCCATTTTCACACAGTTCTTTGGAAGATCAAATGACTTAATGTATATACATAGCTCTGAACAACTTAAGGAGCTTTAAAAATACTACATTTATGATTATTATTTACATTATAAAACACTGAGTTATTTTAAAATAATTAGAGCATAATGAATTATAAATGAAGAATGAATGAATGAAATATAACTATAAACAAGAGATACATTGGTATGCTTGCATATTCTAATGCAGAATTATTTATTCATACTTGCCATGCAAAAAAGATAATTATGTGAAAAATTTAAAAGACATTCATTTATATGATCCAAATAATCAACTAAATTGGTATCATATTAGTGAGAAAGTTGTCTTGTTCTAATTTCTCCCAAGAAAACATTTTTGAGGAAGTTTGTTTTCCTTGTTATTTCATGACTTTGAGTTTAAATTAAGTGATAGAAACATGAAGATATTTAACAATGGAATACTCTTGCACAGAAATATTTAGGTTATTTTGGGGAGTGACTAGAGAGATATGAAAGGATTTTATCTTGAATTTCTAAAAAAATGACCAAGTGAAGGAAAAACCTTCAGAAAATTAACATCACACACCTGCTTGCATATATACATCCTCCCAAAATTTAAGGTGAAAATGAACTCTCAAATTTCCTGGACCAGAAAAGGCACTTTCCTTTTAAATCAACTTTCTTCTAAAAAATAAGAAAGGAGAAATTTGATTCCCTATTACTATTGTACTTCAGGTCTTGTAAAAAATGGGAAGTCTGAGAAAAGAAAAGGGTTAAAGACCTTTAAAAACTCATTTTCATATACATAGAAAATAAACAACTTCTTTTAAATTAAGTTTCCCCTGGTTTAAGTTGGGAGTCTTCATGGAGGAAACCATGTTTCCTGATCCCAAATCACAAAAATTTTTGGGACAATCTCCACCAAGGTTGAGGCACATTTTATCTCTGTCTGTCTGTCTCTCTCAGACACACACACACACACACACACACACACACACACACACAAACTTACTATGCATATTTCATTCTTCCTCCTTTTTTTGGTATAAAGGGGAATGCAATGTTTTGTTTACCCAATAATATGGACAGTTGTTCCTGAGAAAACTGAAGGACAGTATGGCAGAAACTAGGCATAGACCAACAGGTCCTACCCTATGCCAAGATAAGATAAAAACAGAGACAGGATTTAGACATAAAATGTGATATCATAAGTCAATGAGGAGAATAAGGAATAGTTCATCAGTGCGATCTATAGAAAGGGGATCAGTTTATGATAAAGAAGATATAGAAAACATAAAAAACAAAGTCAATAATTTTGAATGCATTAAATTGAAAAGTTTTTGCACAAATAAACTCTATACAACCAAGATTAAAAGGAATGTTATAGGTGAGTTGGACACAGAAACAACTAGTATTTATAATAAAGGATTGAGTCAAATTTATAAGAATACAAGTCTTCCTCCAATTGATAAATGGACAAAGGATGAGAAAAGACCATGCTCAGATGAAGACATTAAAGCTCTAATTAGTCACATAAAAATGCTTTAAATAGTTTTTAATACAGAAATTTAAATGAAAACAATTCTGATGTACTACTTCATACCTATCAGAGTGGCCAGTATGATTAAAAATGAAAATGATCATTGTTAGTAGGAATGCGGGGAAACTCAAACACTGATTCATTGTTAGTTGGGTTGTGAACTAACCCAGCATTTTTGAAGAGAAATTTAGAATTACATTCTTTGGGAAATAAAACTGTGTATACACTTTGATCCAGCAATACCACTACTGGGTCTTTTCCCACAGAGATCACAAAAAAAGGCTAAAACCCCATATGCCTTGCCCATAGGTTTAAATGTCATGTCTTACACATTTTATCTACATGGTTTTGGTCACATCTATTAACAAAGAAATACTTTAGATCGTTTTAACACACCAATATTGAATGTCTGAGAAGGTGTTGATTTAATGAAAGATTTTCTTTGCCATTTTTGTTTTTGTTTATTTTTTATAAATGAATTTATTAGATGATGGGAAAACAAGCAAAAATTAAAGCATTCTTCCCCTCAATGAGTTAACATCGTACTGAGTAAAGTAGCATGCATACAGATCAGTGTATACACAAGCATGCATGCATTCATACACACACACATATATAATACAATAATATTCATATATTTAAAAATTTTAAATTAAAAACAAATGGAGTGCAATCCTGAGCAACCTCCTGGAGTAGCCACTCTAGCAGTGAATTAATATTTCATTTATTTAGAAGAAAATAATAACTACTTTAAATTTGAGTACATTTTCCCAGGGATTTAATTGTAACTGGAGGGGATGTATTCATTTTTGTTGTTATATTTTCTCAATAAACATCCTTTTTCTAAATGCTGAATTAATTGGCTAAATTATGTGAGGTGCCAATCAATTATAGGAATGATATTTAGCTTGTAATACTGATTGATACATGGGGCAAAATATCTGTAAGAGTTCATCTAAAATGTTTGAATGGAAAGTTGCAGTAAAGATGGTAATCTTCTGAAGGATCATACAAATAAAAGTGAGTTGAATATGATGGAATAATATCTAAAAAGAAATTGTGTGAGGGAGGGATATACTTGCAGAAAGAGAAAGGTGGAGGCAGAAAGGGGGTAAATTGCCTCACCTAAAAAAGCAAAAAATAATTTTTACAGTGGAGGAACTGAGGCAAGTGGTTGTGAACTCTTTTTTTTTTAGATTTTCCAAGGCAATGGGGTTAAGTGGCTTGCCCAAGGCCACACAGCTAGGTAATTATTAAGTGTCTGAGGTCAGATTTGAACTCAGGTACTCCTGACTCCAGGGCCAGTGCTCTATTCACTGTACCACCTACCTAGCTGTCCCCTGGTTGTGAACTCTTCAACCTTATTCTCATCAGAATTGATTCAAAGAGGGAATTTTATATACATTCACTTGGTTCCAGAAATATATATTTTCCTAAAAGAAAGTAGGAGGGGAAGGGAATAAAGGAATGGTAAGTTAATCATAGAATAGAGGGAAATCAAAGGATGCAGTACACAAAAGTAAAATAATTTTGAGAAACAGGGTGAAAGGAAAGAGCCAGTGGAATAAAGAGGGAGGAAATAGCATGGAGGGAACTACAATTAGCAGTGGCAGCTCTGAAAAATATTTAAATCAAGTTTCTCTGTTAAAGACATCATCTCTCAAATAGGAAACACTCTTCTCACATTTCATATGCTTACTATGCTATGTATGATGTACACAGATGCCAGACTTGCTATATTACTTTTCTACCTCTATCATTTTATATTCTGAAAATCACTTTTCTTTTAATAATGTCTTGGGCTTGGATATTTTCCTTTATCAGAACTTCTTAATTTTTGTGCATTTGTGTATGTGTGCATGCATACATATGTGTGTCTTTGTATTTGATGGTCTACGTAACATGATTAGTGAATTTTGTGTACTTCCATTCTTAGAATGATATGTAAAAGGCATAAAATGTTTATTTCACGTCAGATTATGATGGAGACCAAATTATATTGAAATGAAATATTTTTATTAAAATGTTAAGCTATCACAGAATTCAGGTAAAAAACAATATCTTCTAATTTTTAAGTAGTCATATTCCCATAGTTCATTAAACATGGTCTGGATTCGTTTCCTTCTTCTTCTTCAGAAGCTTGACATTTTACCTAACTATTTGAAGTTTTGAGGAGTAGGAGGAAAAACTCAATATTGTGGATCCCACAAGTAATGCTCACCCTTTCTGGTTTGGTTATGTCAAATTTCTGACCATCTGGTTACACTCTGTGGTCATTAACCTTTTAAACATGTGAGCGATGCTTTGGTTCAGAGCCTGGTTACATGAATAAATTGATGACAAGTCAGACAGATACAAAGGAACATTTTAATAGAAAATTGTCACAGTCACTTATGATGATACAGTGAAAATAAACAATCAAAACCTCAACAGTATTTCATAATTCCTTATGGACTAGCTGATATTATTGTTCCAACCATGTCTTAATGAACAGGAATGGTATCATAAAATACAGAATTTTCATATTGACTCAGCTCCAGAGGGTTAAGAATTAGAAATTACAAGAATTACAACTAGAAAGGGAGATTGTAACAGAGTTGTAGTGTCCTTTAATACATGTTTCTAATTGCTTTTGATTTTATCTCACTTTTGCTAATCACATTGAACTGTTTAATCATGTGTTGGGACTTTGAAAGACTGGCATAATTCATTCATTTAGGAAATACATGGAGTATTAATAGGTCCTATAATTATGAATCACAAATTTGCAACTTACCTGTTGTCAGATGCTCTTTGGTTTATGTGGATTAAAACTATTGAAATTTTCTCTTTAAGGAAATAAACATGTATTATTATTTTCACAAAGCAATTTTGACCTTCAAAATCCTCTGAAAAGATCTTTGTCATAAGCTCCTGGGATCTGGAGGTCACATTTTGAAAACTGGTAAATCAATGAATGAGCAGAAAAAAATATTGGTCACAAACAACCAGTCTTTTATTAAATAAAAAGTCATGCCAAATAAATCTTAATCTTATATAAATTATAAAAATAAGATGAATATATAGATTTAAATAGATTAGATATAGATCCACAATATTACTTGATAGATTAGGATAATAATGAGTGCATGATTTCACCAGGAAATACCAATAAATTTAACAAACTTTTGTTCTATTACTATAAAAGATATGTTGAAGATGAACAAATGTAGGTTACATTATAAGACAGATGGATGAATTTAGAACCCAACTGAACCAGATGCAACAAATAATGTTTACATTGTGGTAAGAAGGCTTTAAAGATATGGCTCAGAAAAGTGTTTGTCACACTTTGATTTGTAATATTGTTGCCCATCCCATCTTCTGCATTCCATAATGAGCCTCTTTGCTAGCCCTCAAGTGTATCATTGCATCTCCTTTGCAATTCCAGCTCCGCCTAGTTGGTAGACCACTTCTTTTTTTTGTCTACTTAGCAGAATTTCTAGCAATATTTAAGGTTTACATAACCTTACATGAGACGAGCCCTAATTTTCTATATATATAGGAATATATAGGGCTCCCTTTCAAATGGTGAATGATTTCCCCCTGCCCAAATTTAGTGTAAGCTTCATATAGAGATTTTATATTTGCCAGTATATTGCCCCATACCAAACATTTGGTCAGTCAACATGCATTTATTAAGTACTAACTCTATTCTAGGCACTGGGGACAATTCCTGATACAGTAGGCACATACAAAATATTTATGAATTTCAATTGATCTTTTAAATAAAAACAATTTCTATATTTATATTTAAACTTCCAAAAAAATATGTTTATTTTAAATTGTATAGACATGTCTAGATTCAGAAATTGTGATTTGTAGCTTTTCTTAGGAGTTATCAGTCTTCTCTCTTTGTTATTTATTTATTTCCTATAAAAATGACTTGAAAATACTAATTACCTACTGCCCCTCAATAAGCAACCCTTTTTAAACATAAAGAGAAATCAAATAAGAAGACATCATAATGTAGAAAGTCAATATTATGTAACATCTACTTTGTAATATATTCTTGAATTTTTCCTTCACGGATCAACAGAATCTTTCTTTTGATATTGTTCCTTCCTCCCCTTCACTTGACTTTGAATCTGGTGGTTTAAATAGGTGCCTTTTACTGGCTAATCAAAATCTCCTTCTGGCTGCATAGTTTCCTGATGGCATTTTTCATCTGAGCATTTCTCAGTGTGTAGATTAAAGGGTTTAACATGGGGGTAATCATAGTGTAGAAGATTGCAAGAGCTTTATCGATGGCAAAAGTCGTTGCAGGTCTCATGTAGACAAATATACATGGAACAAAGAATAAAACAACAACGGTGATGTGGGAACCACAGGTAGAGAGGGCTTTGCGTCTCCCCTCTGCGCTGTGAGTCTTCAGAGAACTCAAAATGACAACATAAGAGATCATTAACAAGAGAAAGTTTAACAAACAGATGAATCCACTGTTGGCTGCAACAAATAGGCCAAGGATGTGAGTGTCAGTGCAAGCAAGGTTCAATAAAGGGTTTAAGTCACACATAAAGTGATCTATAACATTGGGACCACAAAATGGTATCTTGACTACAAAGAGCATCTGTATTGTTGCATGAAGCAAACCTCCTATCCAGACCACAACCATCAAGATGCCACGCAACCGCCAATTCATGATGGTCATGTAGTGTAGGGGCTTGCAAATTGCCACATAACGGTCATAGGCCATTACTGTGAGCAGGATGACCTCTGCACCTCCAAAGAAGTGTTCACCAAAGACTTGCATCATGCATTCATTAAATAAAATGGTTTTCTTTTCATAAAGTGAGTCTACAATGAGTTTAGGTGCATTAACGGAAGAATAGCAGGCATCTATAAAGGAAAGATAGGCAAGAAAAAAGTACATGGGGGAATCCAGGCTAGAGTTGTTGATAATGGTGATGACAATGAGTATGTTACCCACCATTGTTATAGAATACATAAATAAAAACACAACAAAAATTATTTTCTGCATCTTTGGATTCTCAGTTAGCCCCAAAAGGATAAATTCAGTCACATTATTTCCATTATCCATTTTTATATGTTTAATTCAGGAAACAGAATAGTTCTGTAAAGAAAATGTATCCATTTATTATGTTTAATTCAGGAGTCTTTTTATCTGTAAAGAAAGTAAGAACTTGTTAATTAAGTAAGTAAAGGGCTTTGTTAATTATTGAATTCTGCTCTAGAAAGATCTTGTGAAAAGAAACTGGTTTGTAGACTAGATTTATATTCAATACAGTCCTGTCCCTGAGTGTAATTGAAGTAGTTAGTTTATACCCTCTGAATGTTTATGGTATTATCTACAATGTGACATGGTATGTGGTTCATGGGCACAGTGTGGTTCGTAGGCACAGGTTCTAATGTCAAAACAGTGGTGAAGGTTACAAAAGACAACTGATAAGAAACTATTTCATTGATATGTGGAATGTATGAGAGTTCAGAAATCTTATCAGAAAGTGAAAAGACCTATTTGACTGAAGTAACTTGTCTATATATATTTAAAAAATTTTAGAGATACCCTATCCAATGGCAATTTGTTAACATATTTGTCACAAATGAAGAATTCAGGATCCGATTCTTTAAACAATAAGAAAATAATCTTAAACATGTTCAGAACAAAAAAGGGAAGAAGAAAGTCAAGAATGAGAGATAATTACCTGATGACCATAAAATATGATAACTTTTATTTCGATTAGATTCCTTTGTAATCTTGTGCATTTTATTTTAGATTTATTTGAAATCTTCATACTCACAATATGAAGATGTCCCATTTCCTTTCTGATATTACTGCAGTAATATAGGATTAAGGATGAAGTCAATGGTCAAAAGAAGGGAGAGCCATATGTTTTTTATAGGAACAGTACTGGCTACAATAATTGAAAACCTGGATTTGATTCATACATTGTAGCAGCCCAGAAGCCTTTGTCTTCTCCAGAATCTCTTCTTTTACTATATTCCATCTCATATCAATATGATCTTTAGCAAATATACCTTCTTTCTCATTCAATCTCTTCTTCCATACTCTGTCCTTCACTAATAGAAAGAGGTCTCTTGTGAGAAGAAATTTCATTAATGGCCTCAATCATTTACAATACTAGTTAAAGCTTTCTTTTGTGTGTATTTTTTTCCTAACATGGTAGATTAATAAAGGGAGTTGGCTTATATTTCCTACACTAGCATATTCTCACCCCCTTCTACTAAAATTGGCTACCTTATTTTTCTTTAAATTCTCTCTCTCTCTCTCTCTCTCTCTCTCTCTCTCTCTCTCTCTCTCTCCTCAACTGTCTTATTATACCTATATACATATATGATCTATATAATATAATATATGTACATCTATATTTGTATCTCCACTGTCTTCTAGATCATTGTCCTTTATTTCTGAAGGAGTCCAGTTTCTGTTTCTTAGCATTATACACCAACTCAAAGCTACCCTTTATAATTGGGGGCCTCTTTATATTTATGTTCTTTTGAATTCTCTTGCCTAAAAAGACATGCAATTAGAATCTATTAATCACTTGCCATGTGCAGTGAACAGCCCAATATGCTCAAGAACTCCTATAATCTATGGGATTGTACATCTTCTAAGACCCAAAAGATGATTTTAGTTTAGACTTCACCATTACTAATGTTATTGTGATTTCCATTCTCTCTCTCATCTTATTTGAAATCATTCAATTTCTCTTTCTCAGCCTCCCTTATTCTGTTCTTAAAACATTCAGGCTCTACAATTTTCTCTGTCCTTCCAGTCCATCATATATGTTCTGCCTACAATTTCCCTTTCAATAGAATCTTGATCTTTTTCTTAACCAATTAACCTCTGTTATCTTTTATTTTTGAATTGCTTTTCCTATTACTATCCACATACAGCAAGTGTTTATTTTTTGAAATCTGTTTTCATTATGCAAAATTTCCAGGATTACTAGATTTTACTGGATATAACATCACTGTGATAAATGGACACCCTACAATTTCATGTCATTTATTCTCAAAGAACCCATAATTTTGCATCATAATCTTTTTTATTTTTTTTTTAGGTTTTTGCAAGGCAAATGGGGTTAAGTGGCTTGCCCAAGGCCACACAGCTAGGTAATTATTAAGTGTCTGAGACCAGATTTGAACCCAGGTACTCCTGACTCCAAGGCTGGTACTTTAATCCACTACGCCACCTAGCCACCCCTCTTTTTTACTTTTCAATAACTATTTCATTACTCCATCACAAAACTAACCTTCAAAATCTATTTTTCTTTTTCTAAGAATCTTATACCCGCTTTCCAATTCTACCTGAAGGAGATCTACTACTTTTGAAATTTACTGAGAAAATAGTTTAGCCTGCCTTCATAATATCATTATGACTCTGATTGCAAAATTCAAATTTTCCCATTATCTTCTCTCATTCTTTTATTATTTCAATCTAGGGCTTAATTAAGAAGTTGTCTTTCTCCTTGCAACACTCAAGAACATTCCAGAGCTTTCTACCATTGTTAAATTATTATTTCTAAAATACATATCATAATTCCTGGTACATAATCAGTACTGATTTCCCTCCCTTTACTATTCCTTTCCACTCTTCTCCTAGGTCTTCTCTTTCTATCTCTGTGTGTGTGTCTCTGTGTTTCTCTTTTCCTCGGTGTCTTTGTCTGTCTCTGTTGGTCTCTCTCCAGCCCTCCCCCATATTTTTATCTAAAATTATAATTTTTATAATAAAAATCAAATTATATTTTTCACTTTTGTAATCCTTTGATATTTTAGCAAAAGCATCAGGTGCAAAATTGTTGCCACCACATTTTTTAAAACATCCCAACAGATATAAGATATCTGACTTGACCATTTAACTAAAATCAATCAATAAGAATGGATCAATAAACTATCAAATTAAATGGTTCACTTTTGCATCAGTGAACCACTTCTCAACCTGTCTTCACCTTCATTCATTCCTCTGGACTTTTTAAAAACATGTAACTTTTATTGGATTTGGATTTTTCTGACCCTTCTTTCCTCCTAATTATGCTTTCCCCATTTTTGACTTTCAGGGTACAATTTCCCTTTTCTCATCTGATCCCTCTAATTGCTCTTTCTCTGGAACTTTTGCTGAACCATCAATCCTATCCTTAATTTGGTGGGATATCCTTCACACCTTTGACTTGGACCTTCACTTCTCCCTTTATATTCTCACCCTTGTTAATAACATCTCTTTTAATAGCTGCAAGTACAATATCCATACAGAAACTTCCAAAACAATTATTACTTCACAACTATTATCCTTCAATCATCTGCTTGGCACATCATCCTCTGTATATGAAGGTATACAAAATGCCATACATTACAATAAGATTATTTCAATATGCATTAGTGGTGCCCTTTCTCTCCAACACACATTTTAAAATCATCATTTTTCTTCTAGTCAACAGTGTTTTGTGATTTCAGAAATGCCTTTGAAATTTCCCTGTTCCACATCCCCTACATCTTGTCTTTTGGCAGGTTATACCAATTCTAACCACAAATTATCTCTAAACTTTTTCCTCTTCTTTCCACTAAAAGTATCACTGCTTATTAATGTTTCATTGGGATGATTACAATAGCTTCTAATCCTTTATCAAAACTAATAATACAAACAGTTGCTAGGGAATCTTATCCATTATGATAATTCACACCTTCTCCTTGTCCTTATTCCCAAACCCAAAAGGATTCTGATCAATCAGGAAGAATCAATACAGGGATTTTGTTTTTGCTGTCTTTCTTCTGAATTCATCTAAATCAGATATAGGAAATCAAAATAAAATTTGAGATAATAATATTTAAATGAGAAAACTTGAACTTTACCCACCTGGTGTGATTTTTAATCTTTGTGTCCCTAACCTTTCTGATTCCAAATCCTCTCTTTCTCTGAGAAATTAATTTATTTATAGTATCCATGCTCATTTTCCATATATTCTATGGCTACAGAAAGATATTCATAATGGAGGTACATAAAAGGCAACAACGGAGGGCTTATACTTAAAATTATTGCTGAAGAATCCCCTATAGCTTTTAAGAGAGGGAAGATGTAGGAGCTGTTAATGTCATAACCTTTTTCTCTACTGTTGAATGGTCTAGAATTGATTATGCCATTTCTCCATACACACACACACATACATATAAATAGATATAGATACATATAAATGTATAAAATATGATCCAGAAGTATAAAATTTTTGGATTATTCCAATTTTAACATTGCTTAAAGGTACAGAGGTCTAACATAAGAGTTCAAAGACCTTAGAACCTCTCTATTTGTCTCTGTTGCCTTCAATTATTTATACTACTTATTTTTGCATGCTAAATGTAAATAAACTATATTTATATGACAGCTTACATTTCATCAATAACTTTATTTCCATCTAACTCTAGATGTTAGATATTGCAAATGTTATTCTTTTCATTTTATAGAGGAGAAAACTGAGCCTCAGAAAGATGAAGGGTAAGAAACAAGATAAAAAATTGAATTGTCTGACTCACAGCAATCCAAACAATTTAAAATAGAGCAATATATATTCCAAATTCTTTTAAAGAATCAAATTTTTTACTGCAGATGAAATCAATTTAAAAATCATAAAGTAAGTCATTGTAAGGGATCACTATGAAACACATGCATCAGAGAATCAACTCTATTAGAATTTTACGAGATGAGTGGTGAAACTTACCCTAGTCTGATGTATGGATAGGGATGGTTTCTCATATATTCAAGAGAACTCTTACTTTCATGATGATATTTTTATTGGATAGGAAGATGATGGTAATGGTTAAACAAACCATAGAGTCAGTTAGCTTTTGTTATTGATATTTGATATGATGCATCTTGGATCTCCCTCAACTTGCACCTAGGAAAATTCAAACTTATTCAGTACTATGTTCTCTAAAAATAAAAAGCACCCCAAACATTGAGATATTAAGGAAGTCTCATTGATTCTATAAATGTCTTCATGACAATAGGCAGAAATGACTTTAAATGACCATCTGTGTTTATATTTCTTCTCCCTATATTTGGTCATGATAAATGGAACTAAATTGCATATTATAGGACTAGGGACCTGTTTTCATGCCCAGAGCTGAGTTCTCAGAGGAATTAATTATCAGCATGTCCAGAAAGATAAATTGTCCTAAAAGATACATTATTTTGGGAATTTGATTGTGAAACAATTGAGATATGTCCTTGTCATTTTTCTCAAAATCTTGGAAGCATCAATTATTACCCTAGAAGAAATGTTCCCATTAGAATTTTAGGACCTGGCTCACCAAGAATATAGTGTCCAATGAAAAGGGAAGAATTATAAGAATGTCATACAAATGACTTTCTTTTTTTAGGGGATTTTTTTTTGTAAGGCAAATGGGGTTAAGTGACTTGCCCAAGGCCATACAGCTAGGTAATTATTAAGTGTCTGAGATCTGATTTGAACTCCTGTACTCCTGATTCCAGGGCTGGTGCTCTATCCACTGCGCCACCTAGTCGCCCCTAATATGAATGACTTTCAAGAAAAGTCACATGGGCTTAGGGAAAAAATAGATTATAGTAGATCCTCAGGTGAAACCACACTTGCTTTATTAACTCATTTGCCATTGTCATCTTGTATTCAAATACAATAGCAAGCAAAGGAAGATAATGAATAGAAATCTATTTACTATGGTTAGTTTTTCAATTTTAAATGCAAATGAAAATTTCATCATGCTTTTCCTACAAGTCTTTGGAAAGAATAGTATAGGTATATGGTGCAGGCCTGGAGTCAAGTTGAGTCATCTTCCTAAGTTCAAATCCAGCTTCAGACACTAAACCATTGTATAGTGCTGCATATGTCACTAAATGTTGTTCGCCTCAGTTTACCATCTTTAAAAAAAGTTGGAGAAACAAAGGACAAACAACTCTAGTGTCTATACAGAAAAAAAAACCATCCCAAATGGTGTCATAATGAGTCAAATATTACTAAAAAATGGCTAAACAATAAACATAAATTTAGATAGAAAGAGTGTGTTAAGAGCAACTAGGTTAATTATTAGGTTGCTGATGTTATATTTGGTTTTCTTAGGTTTTAATCTTTTATTAATACTTATTATAATAACTGCAAAGATATGGATCTTCCGATTCAATTCAGTCAGCATGAACATCCCCAAATCAGAAACAGAGAAGACTTCTGTTAAGATTTTGACCATTAATTTTAACAAAATCATCTACAGTAAGAGGCAAATCAGAATCCAAAATATGAATTCTCCAAATGCTAAATGTTCAAAGACTACAAACAAGTATTTTTAAAAGTAATGTCTCAAAAAAATTATCAGTAGCTATGGAAAATCATTGAAATCACTAATAATTAGAGGACTTCATATTAAATTAACATATAGGTTCCAACTAATATTCATCATACTGTTAAAGTTAACAAAAGTGAAAAATGGGCTGTAGAAAAATAGGTATTTTAATATACTGATGTTAAAACTGTCTGCTGGTCCAGTAATTCAGAAAAGTAGTTCCAAATCATGATGCAAAAATTGTTAAACCGTGTATACACTTTAACCAAACTATACTAATATTAGGTCTTTACTCAAAAGAGATAAAAAAGAGAAAAAAATACATTTGTACTATAGAGAGATTTACTGTAAAGACACTTATAAATATACAAATATAAAAATGTATTTGTGTATTGGAGTCACCCTCAGTTTAATTTCTCTGCCACCATAAAGTATTTTTATGAACATACATATATAATATATGCATTTTAGATAAAGCCATATATTTTATAACTATTTTTGTAGTGGCAAATTAATTAAATGAAGGAATACTTCTAAAGTATTATCAAATTGATAAGAATATGTCATGCTCCAATTCAGAAATTGCTAAATTTATGATCAGATTATGAAGGGTATGATTTCCCCTACAAATTTTTTTTTGCAAAATAACTTCTATTCACCCATCACTGCCTCTAGGTAATTCTGCTTCTCTTATCAATGTTCTATTTCACTTTTCACAGTTCTTTTTCTATCCTTTTTCTATCCTTTTTAATTCCTACTCAAATTTCCCATGACTCTCTCTGACCATACTCTAAGCAAAGGACCTTGCTTCACATTTTATAGAAAAAAAAGGAGTCAAAAAATAAATATAAATTAAAAAGGAGGCTATTCATTTTGAATTTACTCTTTTCTTATCTTCCTTATCTCTAATAACTCAGGAGAGAACTTCCACTTTCTTCTCCATCACACTTGTTTCATGAGATGAAGTGACTTTATTCTTTACCATAGCTAACCCTTCTACTTGTTAAAGTAATTCCATGCATCCCATCTCCTTTAAAAAAACTGTTAATTTTTATTTTCATTAACACTCCAGAGCACACACTTATTTTAATCTTCTCTTATCTACTGACTCATTTCTTGTTTTCTACCCACACGTCCCTATTTCTCTATGCTGAAAAAAAAATCGCTTAATCCTTTAATCTCTGCTAAGTATTATCTTATTCCTCTTCTGTCCTTTGCAACTTAACTTCACAAAAAGCAACTACAATGGATGCATCCACTTTCTGCTTTCTCTCTTCTTATTCCCTTATGAATTGGTTTCTGAATTTATTATTCCACTAATACAGCTCTCTCCAAAGATACTAATGATCTCTCTTAAATGGCAAATATTTTGTCTCAATCCTCATTCTCCTTGAATTCTCTTCTGTCTTTGACACTTCCTGCATATTCTATTTTACCTAGATTTTCAGGACACCAATGTCCCCTAGTTTTCATGCTATTTATTTAACAGCTCCTCTGTTTTCACTGGATTTTGCTCAAGATCATATGCCCTAATTGTAGGCTTTCCTCAGGATTATGAAGTGGATCATCTTTACTTCTATCCCTTCTTCTTCACTTGATCAACTCCAAAGGATTAGATTACCATCTCTCTTTAAATTCTAGCTCTATGCTAATGATTATCAGATTTACATCTCCTTCCCTAATATCTCTGTTGATGTCAAATCTTACATTTTCAAGTGCCTTTCAGAAAATTTCAAACAAGATGTACAATAGATATCTTAAATTCAATATTTTCAGATTTATATTTCAATATCTGTCCTTCTAAAATCTTTCCTCCCCATCTCTGTTAATATAAGAGAGCAACATCATCCTCCAAGTACTTCACACTTAATACCTTAAAGTCATCCTGGACTCCTCACTTTTTCTCATCCATGCTAATTAACACCATTTTTGCAACATTCCCACATGTTCCCCCTTCTCTCTTCTAACACTTTCTTTTCTCAGTTGCCAGCCTTCATTACATCACACTTTAATTACTGCAAAAACCTGCTGGTGGATCTGCATGCCTAAAATTTCTCCAGACTCCAATCCACTCTCCATTCTGCCACTAAAGTAATTTTCCTAAAATATGGGGAATGATCATATCAACTCCCTCTTAACTTATATTAACTCCACTGCTTTCCTAGTCTTTCCATGACCAAAAACAAAGTTCTCTATTTGACAGTTAAAGCCATTTGTATGGGGTGGCTAAGTGGCACAGTGGATAAAGCACCAGTCCTGGAGTCAGGAGTACCTGGGTTCAAATCCGGTATCAGACACTTAATAATTACCTAGCTGTGTAGCCTTAGGCAAGCCACTTTACCCCATTTGCCTTGCAAAAACCTAAAAAGCAAAACAAAACAAATAAAGCCATTTGTAACTTAGCCATCTACATTACAAGTATTTTTCTTTTACTCCCTAATATGTACTGTTTAAGTCAGTAACACTGGTCTCCTGACTGTTCCTGAACTTAGACACTAATCTTTTAGATTCAGGCATTTGTTCTGACTGTTTCCTTTCCTTTCTCTGCTGGAAATTTTTCCTAATGTCTCTTCATTTCAGTCATTTCCTCTTTGAATTAAATCCTATTCATCCTTTATGTAGCTTGTTTTGTCCATATTTCTTTGCATGTCGTCTCCTCCATTAGACTGTAAGCTCTTTGTGAGTAGGGACAGTCTCTTGTCTTTTTTTTTTTTTTGCAGTACAATGACAAACACAAAGTAAACACTTTAAAATGTTTATTGAATAAATAACAGTTTCAAAGTAACCTGGGGAGACTAGTATGGTAAAGAGTAAAGGAAGCAGAACCAGGAGAATAATTTGTATAATATAAAGAGAAACAATGAAAAGACTTTAGAAATCTGATTTAGAACACCATTTTACATCACCATATGTTTGCTTTGACTCCAGTGATAATTTTTACACCAATCCCACCTTCTTGGGGGGTGGGGGGCGAACCACTTTCAATCTCATCATCAGGAATCGTTACTTAGGTTTTGATCCTTGAATCTTTTTCAATTCATCATTAGTTGACTCTCATATATAATTGGAGTATTGGAAGAAAAAGCACAAATTTCCAACCAATGTCTTCCTTGTTAGGAGGTTCACAACTTTCATGTTTACTCTATTTAATGTTATGATTTCATTCAAAATTGTATTCAAGGTCCTTCAAATCTCTCCCTCATATTCTTTTTTCATCTTCATAAGTATAATTCTTCAAGACATACTCTGTAATACAATGACAATAGAATAATCAACCCCTCTATCTCTTAAATCCATGAATTTTCAATTACTATCACCCATGCCTAGGAGTTGATGAAATTATAAAAAGAGAACTCCAGAGAAAAGAGGACAGAAGAGGGGTTATTTGTAGTACTTTCATGACAGTGTTCAAATATTTTTGTTGATTTTAAACCAAGCAGAGGATTTATTTGTTAATATACTTTCCATACTTTAATATGTGTCCTTCATTTTCCAAGAAGACCACAATATTAGGGAGATGATGCCATGGAAAAAAAATTTGAATTGGATTTGAGTAAGTGAGTCTGTGCTAGGTCACCAGTCTCACTTTCTCCTCTACAGTCATCTGAGTCCATGAATTAGAGACGAATCAGGACAACTGGAGATGGCCCTGGATGTGAAGTAATCAAGTGACTTGCACAAGGTTAACAGCTAGTTAATGTCAAGTCTGAGACTGGATTTGACCTCCCATTTTCTTGACTCCAAGATTCTATCCACTGTACCACCTAACTGCCCCTTTAGGGTTGGAACCAAAATGGTGGCTTGAAGTTTGCATACTCCCAGATCTTTTACCCACACAATACTAAATTAAGCCTCTGCAAAGACATTAAAGCTACAGATCTACCAAAAAAGACAAGACCCAAAGAAGGTTTCTTCTGTAGACACCATGAAGGATCTTCAGTGAAGGAGGATATTCAGTGAAGGAATGTCTCTTTGGGAGAAAAGGGGAAGTAAAGACCAGCTAGGCAGGAGATTGGGAATGCTGGCGGGAAGTTTTCAGCCATGGTGTAGTCCAGGATCCAGCAGCTTGACAACAGTACAGGTCAGAACAACTAGATAGCAAACCATCAGGGTGTGTCCCTACCCCCCCAAAATAATCTGCACCCTGGGAACACTGGGAAAAAAGACAAGACTGGGTTGGGAACAAAGCACTACATAGGCAGAACCTGGACATAAAGGAGGAAACAAACCTCTGCGTAGGTAACATTTTGACCAATGACAAGGCAGGAACCAAACTCCCAGAATGAGCATAACAAGTTTGGGTTCCTACTCCCTATACTCCAGGAAAAGAGCTCAACTAATCAAGATGAGCAAAAAAATTAAAAGAGTGCTAACTATAGAAAATTAGGTAACAAGGCCACCTCAAAGAAAAGAGTAGTAAAAAATTACCTATGGGGAAATCTCAAAAGAGTCTGCATTGGACTCAAATCCAAACACTCATAGAACTTACAAAAGAATTTAAATAACAAAGAAGGAAGAAAAATGGAAAAAGGAAATGAGTCATGCAGGAAAATTATGAAAACTTGACCAAAGAAATTATTTCCTTTCAAAGTAAAAATACCCAACTTGGGGCATCTAGGTGGCTCTGTGGATAGACAGCACTGGCCCTGGAGTCAGGAGGACCTGAGTTCAAATCCAGCCTCAGACACTTAATGATTACTTAGCTGTGTGACCTTTGGCAACTCACTTTAACCCCATTGCCATGTAAATAATAACTAGCTGGACAAAGAATGTAACTCTTCAAAAAGCAAAATTGACCAACTGGAAAGTAACTGCAACTATTAAAGAAAACACAAAAGCTAATTGAAGAAAATAAAACCCTAAAATTTCCAATTGTACAAACAGAGATCAATTAATCTAGGAGACTATGAGATTTCATCAATGTAAAAAGGCTGAGAAAATTGAAGAAAATATAAAGTACATTTTAGGGGGGGAAATGACCTGGAAATTAGATCCAGAAGAGATAATTTACCAACTGTAGTACTAGTGGAATGTCTAGATCAAAAAAACAATCCAGAAAATATCTTGCAGGAAATTATCAGGAAAAACTGATAAAATCTGCTAGAACAAGAGGAAAAAATGGCCACTGAAAGAATAAACAGAACTGCTCGAAAAGATACCCCAGGATAAAACCTCCAAGAACTACCACAGCCAAATTCCAGATTTCTCAAATAAAGGAGGAAATACTGCAAGTAGCAAAAGAGAAGCAATTTAAATACAAAGGAAATACAGTCAGAATTACACAGGACTTATCAACTTCAACATTCAAGGATTGGTAAATATGATATTTCATAGGGCAAAGGACCTTGGATTACAACCAAGAATTCACTATCCTGCAAAATATAGCACATACTGTCAGGGGAAAAGTTGGATGTTCAACAAAATAGGGATGGACTTTGAGAATATCCTGACAGGAAGACCAGAATGGAACAGAGAATTCAATCATCAAATTCATGACTTGAGTTGCATAATAAAAATAAATGAAAAGGGAAAAAATAAAACAAAACAAATATTACTCAAGAACATTAAATTGGATACAACTCTATAAGGGAGGAGAAGATATAATATTTGTAACTCTTGAGAATTGTGCTTCTTTTAGGCTAGTTAAAGGATCGAATATATTTGAAGAGATTGGATTTAGAGGGTATGGGTATGGTAGGGGCTTATCCTTCCATTGAAGAAGGCCAAGATGACATTACCATGCTTGAGACAAATAGCCCAGAGAAAAAGCTGGAGTGTTTAACCTTATGTGTCTAGGTTTCCTTTGACCTACTTTAATACTGCCTTCTCATAGAGTTTAGCATTTTCTCTGGTGGTGAGCATCTTCCATACCTTACAATGAATTATAATGTTCTTAAGAGAGACCTTTAGAGTCCCAATACTTAGAACACTTACAGGCTCATAGTTAATCACACCAGAAGGGATTTAAAGGACAAAAGGTGGGAACCGATTTAGAAGGCTTTGGCATAAAGAGATTAGGAAATGATCTCATCTTAATCCATAGTTCATTCCACACAATTTGGGAGAGGGTTACAAATGGTTCATGAAATGATTTGGTTTTGCATGACTCTTTGGCTTTTGAGGATTGTGTGCAATGGAGGGTACTTGACAAGGGGGTAAGTTATAAAGTCATAATTTGATATAATTCATGACTCTTGAGAAGTGTAGTTCTAATTAGATAGAAGAAGGGATGGTACTTAGTGACATATGTGACTTAGTGAATATGAGGCATTGCTGATTATCTAGCAATTAATGAATCAATCAATCAACATGTGATTGTATTTTGATTTACAGATACAGTACAGTACAGTATCAATTAATCAGTCTTTGATTGATAGTACTTTGACTGATAGCACTTCCTTAGATAAATAACACCAGATGGGAAAAAACAAACACAATGATCTATTATAGTAGAGGGAATGAATCTATTCAATACATTTGACCCAGAGAGGGAATAAGATACATTCCCATTTGTGTTTAAAAATCTATCCTACTCTCCCAGGAAAAGGGGGAGTGAAGGGGAAAAAAAGGGAAGAAGAAACTGATAAAAAGGAAGGAGAACCCTTTAAGATGTAGTGCTAAGAATGATATTGCTGGATCAAAGGGCATGTTCAGTTTAACTTTTCTTTGACCATGATTCCAAATTGCTCTACAAAAATGTTGGATCAGATCACAACTCCACCAGCAAGACTTATGTCCCAGTTTTCCCATATCCCCTCTAACATTGATAATTTTCCATTTTTAGCCATATTGGTCAGTCTGATAGGTGTGAGGTGGTGTCTCAGAGTTGTAGTTTTGCATTTCTCTAATCAATTATGATTTAGAGTCCTTTTCATGTGATTGTAGAGAGCATTAATTTCTTCATCTGAGAATTGCCTTTTCATGACCTTTGACCATGTAGCAATTAGGGAATGACTTGTATTCTGAAAAATTTAACTCAGTTCTCTATATATTTTAGAACTGAATCTTTGTCAGAAACATTAGATGTAAAAACTCTTTCCAACTCACTGACTTCCTTTGAATCTTGGGGAAATTGTTTTATTTTTGTAAAACCTTTGCAATTAAATGGAATCAAAATTATCCATTTTGCCTTTTAGATGCTCTCTATCACTTCTTTGGTCATAAGATGCTTCCCTTTCCATGGATCTGATAGATAAACTTTTCCTTGTTATAGTGATGGACTTATGATCTCATGTATTATGTCTAAATCTTGTACTCATTTCAAGCTTATCTTGGTATAGAGTTTGAAATGGTGGTCTATGTCTAGTTTCTGTCAAAATATCTTCCAGCTTTTCCCAGAAGTTTTTATTAAAGGGTGAGCACTTATCCCAGAAACTGGAATCTTTGGTTTTATCAATCAACAGATAATTCTAGTCATTTACTGCTGCTCCTTTTGGACAGCATCCCCTCACTCAAATCCAATTCACATGCGTGTCATGGCATTACCTCCTTGATGTCATAGTCTTCTTTGAGAATGAAGGACACAGACTTTCAGGACAGAACCAAGATGGCAGCATGAAGCTAACATGCTCACAGAGCTTTTCCCTATCAAAAGATAAATGAAGCCTCTACTCTGACATTCACACTACAGATACCACCAAGAAAAACAGAAGATTCAAAGAAGTTTTCATCTGTAGACATCTTGGAGGTTCTTCAGTGAAGGTCTGCTTTTTTTGTGGGGAAAGGGAAGTAAAATCCAGGGGGCAGGAGAGTGGGAAAGCAAACAGGAGGCTCTTGGCCACACTGCAATACAGTTCCTGACAGTTTAACAATAGCAGAGGTTCCAACAGCTAGATAGCAAGCCAGTCAGAAGGATCTCAACCCCAAAGTCTGAACCCAAAAATCACGGGAGTAAATGACAGGACTGGGTCTGGAACAAACCACTGCTAAATAAGAACCTGAGCATAAAGGAGGAAACAAAACTCTGCAAATGCAAAGACTGGGTTACATGGACAACATCTTGGCCAACAGCAAGACAGGGATCAAATCCCTGTAGGAACAAAAAAAAATAAGTTTGGATCCATATTGCCTATACCCCAGGAGCAGAGCTAAAACAACAAATATGAGCAGGAAAGCTAAAAGAGCACTCACTATAAAAAAATCACTTTATAGACAAAGATGACAGAAATGCCATGGCTGAAGAAGAAATCAGTAAATAATCATTCTCAGGGGAAGTATCAAAACAATCTATAAATTGGACTCAAATACAAAATCTCATCAAAGAGCTTGAAAAAATTTAAAAAACACAAAGAAAGGAGGAAGAAGAAAAATGGAAAAAAAAGAATCATACTGGAAAATTATGAAAAATTGATGAAAGAAATCAACACTGTTAAAAGTAAAAATAACCAACTGGAAAAGGAAACATGGAAGCTAATTGAAGAAAATAAAACTTTACAAAATAGAATTGAACAAATAGAAACCAATGAATCTACAAGACTACAATAATCCATCAAACAAAATAAAAAGGCTGAAAAAATTGAAGAAAATGTAAAGTACCTTTTAGGGAAAATGAATGACCTGGAAAAACAGGTCAATGACCTAGGAAATACAGTCTATGAATCATTGGACTATAAGAATTAGCTCAAAAACAGAACCTGGGAAAAAAAACATGCAGAAATTATTAGGGAGAACTATCCAAATCTACTAGAACAAGAAAACATAATCACTGCAAGATCCCACAGAACCCCTCAGAAAGAGACTACAGGATTAAAAATCCATGGGCTGTTATAGCCAAATTCCAGAACTCACAAATAAAGGATAAAATATTGCAAGCAGTGAGAAGAAAACAATTCCGATACAAAAGGAAACACAATCAGAATCATACAGGACCTTTCAACCTCAACACTGAAGGATCAGAAGACCTGGAATATCATATAAGAGAGAACAAAGGACTTGGAATTACAACCCAGAATGTACAACCCTGCAAAATTCAGCATACACTGACGGGGAAAAGATGGGTGTTCAACATGATAGATGGCTTACAGAATTTAAAGACACAAAAACCAAAACTGAACAGAATTTAATCGCCCACTACAGGACTCAAGAGTTGCATAAAACGGTAAATGTAAAGGGAAAGGATAAAACAAACAAACAAACAAAACAAATATTGGTCAAAATCATCAAATTTTTATATATGATTTGAGGCCTTTATATCTTCCCTAAAAAGGGAATATATAAAACTTCCATTTCTCTAGAACTTTACATCTCTTAGGATAATTAAAGAGTTGAATATAAGGGAGAGAATGGATTTAAAGAATATAGGTTTCATTAGATCTTATTTCTCCATTGAAGAGGTCCAAGATGACATCATGTTTGAGACAAAAAGCACTGAAGAAAAACAGGGTAACATTAAACTGAAGTGTCTCATTATCCGTTGACCCACTTTAATTCTACTGTGCCTAATTCTGGAGAGTGATATGGAACTATGTCCAAAGGACAATAAAACTGTTCATACCCTTTGATCCAGTAATTCTATTTCTAGGCCTGTATCCAGAAGAAATCATAAAAGTGGGAAAAGTCCCACATGTTCCAAAATATTCATAGCAGCTCTTTTGTGGTGGCAAAGAATTGAAAATTGAGGGTATGCCCATCAATTGGGGAATGGTTATTCAAATTATGGTGTATGAATATTATGGAATACTACGGTTCCATAAGAAACCATAAATGGTCAGACTCTAGAGAAGCATGGAATAAGTTACAGGATCTGATGCTGAGTTTAGGAAACAACCAAGAGAACCACGTACACATTAACAACAACATTGTGAGTTGATCAAACCTGATAGATTCAGCTCCTCTCAGCAGTTCAGACAACTAGGACAAACCTATTAGACAGACTATGGACAATGCTAGCCCCATCTAGAGGGAAAAAAATGAAAAACAAAACAAAAATTCCTTCAGAATCTGATGAACATTACATTCACTATATATATATATATATATATATATATATATATATATATATATATATATATCACATGTATATCTTTCCCTTAATTGTAATTCTGCATACTGAAAATG
Organism: Macrotis lagotis; assembly: GCF_037893015.1. Lineage (NCBI taxonomy): Eukaryota > Metazoa > Chordata > Mammalia > Peramelemorphia > Peramelidae > Macrotis > Macrotis lagotis. The sequence continues at coordinate 303,693,269 of NC_133660.1, read as the reverse complement.
ACTAATTTGTAAGCATGTTTAACACAAATGTATATGTACGATATTAACTTGGCTGTTGTCCATTGAGAGGAGGAGGGTGGGGAGGGGGGTGGGAAGGGGGTTGGGAGGAAATTTTGTAACAAAAATATACATATACATATGGAAGAATGTTAAAAAATTTTCATTACATGTATTTGGAAAAATAAAATAGCAATTAAAAAAATGAGTGGCGTAAAAGTCCTCCGGGGCGGGGGGTCCTATCTTGAATAAGAGGCCAAAGAACTGAAGGGAAAAAGGTACCCAAAATGCTCCTCCAGGAATTTCCTCAAAATAAAAAGTCCACCATGGGGGTAAGTTGCTAGCAGATATGGGAGGCTGATGAGTCTCAGGACCAGAAGTTCAGAGAGGAAGATCTCTTGGATCCAGTGTTTTGTATAAGTGAATGTATGCATTCAGGTGGATGTCTTTGAATTGTATGTCCTATTTTATCAATGATTAGTTGTGTTCTAAGTGTCAGGGACCGTGATGGACTATGAGCTATGGGTTATGTCTCTTCTGCCCCTCCTCCCCTGACAAAACACTTCTGGGATGTGGGTGAATGTTATCCTGACTGGAATGTAAAGAACAAACTGATCTGTCTCCTTATCTACTGAGTCTGGATGTCCATACATTCCTCAGGGCTGGAGGGAAACATGCCTCTGTTTGGACTATATGGTTTTCTTTAAATTAGCTTTAGATTGTGAAGATCACATTCTTAACTAATGAGCATGGGTCAGTGGGGGTGGATCAAGTTAGGATATATTGCTCCTAGAGTTCATGTCTTGTTGCCTCACTTTCCCATCTACATGATGAGTTGAGGTCCTCTTTTCCAAAATAGAATAAAGACTCTTTCTCTTCACACCTTGAGAAAATTCCAAAATTTATTTAAGGGGGTTACAAAACACACAGTTTGCCAGCTCTTTCAAGATTACATGCCCATTGAGTGCCCTTGATCTCTCGGAACTTGGCAAAAAGGTACCCTGATTGAGTTGGGCAGTTTGCCATTGTCTGAGAACTTCAGTTTCCCCTCTATGCAAAGGGACCCAAAGCGGAGAGACTTGGTAAGAAGAGAAGCTTAAACCCGAGGCAAATCCTGATTGGCCAGTGAGGACAAGCAGTTCTCAGATGAAGAAATGAAAGTTTTTTATAGTCTTATGAAACAGACACTAAATAATTATTGATTAGAGAAAAGCAAATTAAAATAATTATGAGGCACCACTTCACACCTATCTGATTGGTAAATACAACAAAGAAGGAAAATGAGTAGTGTTGGAGGAAATTTTTGGAAAACTGGAAAACTCATATATTGCTGGTGGAATTATAAGCTGATGCAGCCTTTCTGGAGACCATATTATTCCTAACTTTATATCCCAAAGAGAACACAAAAAGAGGTTAAAAAAAGGCATGTATACCAAAAATATTTATGGCAATTCTTTTATAGTGTCAAAGAATTGGCAATTGTGGGAATGCCTATCAATTGGGGAATGGTTGAACAAATTGTGGCATATGAATTTGAAGGAACACTTTTTCTATAAGAAATCATTTGCAAAGGGACTTCAGAATAAGCTGGAAAGAATTTCATGAACTGATGCTGAGAGAGGTGAGCAGAAGAACATTGTCCAAAGGAACAGCAATATTGTCTAATTCATCAGGACAATAATCAAAAACATTGCCCAAAGTCTCATGAAGGAAAGTATCATGTATATTCAGAGAAGAAATTTGGAGTTCAAGTGCAGAACAAAGTTTACTATCTTTAGTTTTTAAAAAGGTGTCTTATGTAATATTTTTTCTCCCTCTTTCTCTTGTTTCCCTTTGATTCATCTTTTACAACGTGATTGTTATGGATTTATGTCTAACAGTTATATATGTAACAATCTATATTACACCACTTTCCATCGGGGGTGGGGAGGAAGTGAGAGAGACAGAAAAATGTTAAACCAGTAATCTTTCCAAAAAATGACTGTTGCAAATGATCATTGCCTAGAATTGGTGAAATAAATTCAAACAAACAAAGGAAGAAAAAACATGACATTGTTGGGGTAACATTTTTAAGGTAACAGAAGAAAAAGGAAGAATTTTGAGAGAAGAAGAATAAGAAATGTCTCAAAAGTTTATAGAAAAAAAGCAAGGCAAAAGGAGGGAAATCATGACTTACCTCAAGAAAAGGTCAAAGAATCAACAACAGAAATAATCTAGGCAAGGGTTGAGAAACAGGAATTCAATTTAGGAAGACGTGCAAGATGTGATATGTATGGCAGGAGGGTTATTGCAAGAGAGATTCAGCCAGATTAGTGTCAGAAAGCAGTGTGAAGGTGTGTAGGAGTGACAGGACATGAGAGGGGCTTAAAGAAGGCAGAGTTTGGGGTGGCTAGGTGGCACAGTGAATAGAGCACTGGCCCTGGAGTCAGGAGTACCTGAGTTCAAATCCAGCCTCAGACACGTAATAATTACCTAGCTGTGTGGCCTTGGGCAAGCCACTAAACCCCATTGCCTTGCAAAAACTTAAAAAAAAAAAGAAGGCAGAGTTTGGGTAGGGGAAGGTTAGTGCAGGAAAAGAAGTGCATCTACAAGGCAAAGACATTTCCAATATTTTTGGACCTAGCAAAGACCTCCTGTTGGGGACAGGGTAGGGTGGGGCAATATGAAAAGAGCAGGGGTTCTTTGCCGCCTCATTTCAATCAGTTGGTGTAGCATTCCTTTCAGGTCTTCCACTAAGGGGTGGGGGGTGCTGTGAGAGCATCCCTATAACTACTGGGCAGCGACTTGGGCATGCAGATAGACCCAGAAGTTGGCAAACCCGGGTTCCCCTCATCCACCTTTGTGGACTTTGGTGATTTCAGCACTTTGACTCTGTGTTGGTCAGAATAGGGATTTCAACCCAACACTGCCTTGGGCTGATCACTCCTTAGTACCCATCTGGCTTTGGGTCCCTTCCCTGGGTGCTCTTTCTGTCCTCCAAGGGCACTCTTCACCAAAATGCCTTTCAGAAGACTCAGAAAAATTTGGTTCTGAAGCTCTCCAGCGTCCTGATACCATTTCCCATGTGGAAGACCCAGTGAAGGCTGAGAAGTCAAGCAACATGGATCCAATCCTTGAATGATGCATCAGCAACTCACCATCTAGCTGCAGCTTCAAGAATTTGGTGGGAGAGTTTTGCCACTACATACTCAGGGACAAGTCCTTCCATCCAATGGGGCAGCAGCAGCAGCAGCAACCCCAGGTTGGACAGCTTTGGCTTCTTCAGGTGTGACTTGAAAAATGTTGGAGCAGAAGGGTCTGGATCACATCAACCTTCTGTCACCCAGAAGCCTGAAGATCCTGGAAGGAGCATGAAGAGGCAGGTGCTTCTTTGGATTATTTCTCTCGCTGGGGACCTAGAGTAGAGCTCAGCAACCTGCTTTCTAAGGACCCAGTGAGCACAGAGGATCTGGAGAAGAGAGTAAAGCATAGGATGGCATTACTGGGACACTATGAAAGAAGTCATCCTGGCCGATATAGGATTCTCTGAAGAGCAGGACAGTGAGGCAGCTGCTTTGGGAGAATATCTTCCATCAGGTGTTTGAGAGGTTAGGGCAACTCAAGCTGAATCCCAGTCCTGTGAATGCAGAGCACATCCAGCACAGGCTTCTAGAAGATTTGGATGAGGGAACTGTCTTCTTTGAAAGTCTACTTGAAAAACTACAGTATTGATACTGGATTCAATTGGTTCACCATGTGGGGGCAGGAAGCCTTGGCCACAAGTCATTAGAAGAACCCTTGAAGTCAGCCTTGACCTGTGCCCAGAAGTCTCTGATTTGCCTGGGAGACCTGGCCAGGTACCATGAGCAGACCAAGAGCACCAAAACCTTTGGAAAAGCAGGAAGCTGGTACCTCCAAGCTCAACAGTTGGATCCTTAGTCAGCTGGCATTATTGGCAGTGTATACTAAGAGGAAACTGGAGGCAGTGTGCTACTTCCTGAGGAGCTTAGCTGCAGCCAGACCCAGTGTGTCAAGTGAAAAGAACCTGAGGAAACTGTTGGAAGCCAGCAAGTGCAAGGCAGGAGAGAGACAAGTTGTACATTCACAAAAGCCTGGGTCCTGGGGATCTTCAGATTTTCATCTGCAGTTTTCTCCATGTTCATGGGAGAGTTTTCAGAGGGGTTGGAAAGGAGACATTTCTTGCAGGTGCTGTTGAGGTGTTTCAGCCCCTCCTCCAAAGGAGTCCCACTGCCATGGGAACCCAGCAAATGCTAAACCTCATGGCCATCAACATCTTCTCTGCCCACAACTCCTCCAAGAAGCAGACTTCCTCAGAGCCAGGTTCTCTTCTGACCCAGAAGGAAGCTACAGCCCTGGGCTTGGCCATGTTGAACGTACTGGTGAGTTGCTGAGCCTATTGACTTCAGCAATGCCCTAGAATTATTGCAGAGTGCCCTGCAGAGGAGGAGGAGCAGGAGGAAACATGTGGTTGAACTCTGGTTTCCTCCTTCAGCCCCGCCCTGCAAGCACTGCTGCCCAGTGTGAAAATGGGGTGTCAAGAGCTTCTTCTCTCTAGACCTAACTGCAATCCTCCTCCTGCCTCCTTGAAGTCTTCATAAAGGTATCTGGGGGACGCGAGCTCGACTAGGACAAATGTTGAAAGGTGCCCACGTGATGGACTCACCCTTCACATGCGGGAAGAGGATCAGCTTTTCTCAGGCTTTGGCCCCTTACTGGATGCTCCTACAGATCCCTGTTACCTGAGGACAAACTCAGACAAAAACACTGCAGGCAAGTGCAGATGAGTCGGTGTGTTGGGTTTGCTAGAAGTCCTTGCCAGGTAAGAGAAGCTTCTGCTGGCATGCAAGTATGGCACAGGTCAGGGCATAAATATACCCACTGAAGACTCTTCCAAGAAGGAAGAGGGAAGGCAACAGCAGAGAAGGCTTGAAAGTCATGAGGAACAGAAAGAATTTCCAGAAGTCTTGCTCCAGGAGGTTGCAGGAGTTCTTGGCTCTCACCTGAATGAGCTGATGGCCAGGAAGCTGTTCCTGGCCAGAAAGATAGCAGAAGAGTAGGAGTATCAAGAGATCAGTGCTGTTCTGCAGAGCCAGACTCAACCTAGGCAGATGCCAGAGGAGATTCCAGTCAACTTCCTGGTCCCAGACACCAATAGTTTCATTCTGCACCTAGAGAACCTGAGCGTTAAGGGAGAGGAAACACACCTTTCTGGTACCCCAGATTGTCATCCATGAGTACAAGGGTCTGGCCAAGGGGCAACAGGGGATTGTGAAGGTTGGTGCCCATGTCTGGGAGACCCAGCAGTGGGCCCAAAGTTCCCTTGTCTTCTTTGAGCAGCAACTGAAATCTGAGAACCCTCACCTCCAGGTCCTGAGCTGCCAGAGGAAGTAATTGGAAACCAGTGTCAGATAACCTCAGCCAGTAGGGAAATAATAATGACCAGATCCTCTGCTTCCAAGAGATCAGACCAAGAGTAGCCTGCCTGCAGGGGAGGAGGAGCAAATGCAGCTCCAGGCCTGTGGCCTGGTGCTGCTCACTGATGATAGGACCCTTTGAATGAGGGTTCTGGCCTTTAATGTGCCAGTGTGGGACAAGGAAACATTTCTCCAAGAAATGAAGAAATTGAAGCTGCACTGTCAGAGAAGTCCTAGACCTCTACCTTCCCCTCCGCATTCCCCTCCAGGGAAACAGTACCAGGCTCAGAAGAGATTCAGGTCAGGCCCAGGACCTGGAGGCTTCTTCTTGGAGGTTGAACTTCCCCCACAATCACTTGACCCCCCCATTCTAGGTTTTCCTTTTTTCATCTTCATTGGGCCTCCCCAACAGCCTTCCTGACAGCTTCCACTCCAAAGACAAAAGGCCAATCCAACTGACACTGAACTAGAGGTGCAGGTGCTGTGGAAGTAGAAATGATGGTTTCTTATCAGGTACTGGATATTTTCACTATAGATGTGTGGGTGTGTGTGTAGGGGAGGATAGCTGGGGGAAGGTCTGGGAGTAAGGCTGGAAGTGGAAGAGGAAGGTGAGACTGTAAGACAGTGTGAGTGGGAAGGGTCAGCTGCAAGTCAAAAAAAGAGGAGAGAGGAAGTTTAACGCTTGATGAGGATATCCAAAAGCATGTACTCTCAGATGGAGGCAGTTATTGCAATTGCCCTTCCAGGGGAGGGGTGGTATAGCTTGGCAAACATCCATTGTCCCTGAGGTTGTAAAGCAGGGGGAATGGGAAGGGGTTGCTGTAAGTTGCATTATAGGAATGTTTGGGTAGTGTTTGTAAAGCATTTGGTCATGAGAGATGGGAATCTCAAAAGAGACCCTTCCCTTTAAGAGACTCTAATACCTCATAGGACAATATCCTTTCTTTAACTAAAAAAAATCATAGCACTTGGGGTAAATGCTATTCAGAGGGGTGGGAAGTCAGGGACCAAACCAAGTCTAGGTTGATATTGGTCTTCTCCAAAGGACATGCCTCACTGGGTGGGTGAGGGGTTGAGGGAGGAGAGGAAAGGAGCTTCAAGACTAGGTACACTGAGGAACAGACCAGTCTAGGGAACATGAAGCTAAAAAAAAAGGACACACTAAGGAGTAAGACAAGGAAGAAACTCATTGGGATGAACATAGTAAAAGACTAGAGCGTGTAGCAATAAATAAAGTGCTCCTTAAAAAGATAAGCCAGCTCTATCTAAAACCATCAACAAACTTTATATATGATGGGGATAAGCTAGAAGCATTCCCAATAAGATCAGGGAGGAAACAAGGGTGCCCCTATCACCATTATTATAAAATAATATTGTATTAAAGTGTCAGCTTTAGCATTAAGAGAAGAAAAAGAAAATGAAGGTATTTAGAATAGGTAATGAATAAAAAAAACTCTCTTAGCAGATGATATCATACAAATGATAGAAAATCATTGAAAACCTAGTTGAAATAATTAGCAGCTTTAGCACAGTTATAAGAAATAAAATAAAATCACATAAATCACCGACATTTCTCTCGGTTACTAAGAAGACATAGTAGTAAGGGATAGAAACAGGCATTATGTTTCAAGTAACTGTAGACAACATCAAATATAACATCAAATCTAACTTTATGAAAACATCTAAAAGGCACTTTTCACACAAATAAAATCAGATCTAAATAACTGTACAAATGTCACTTGCTCTTGGGAGGGCTGAGCTAATATAATAAAAATGTCTCCTTTAACTAAATTAAATGACTTTTTTCAGTGACAAACCAATGAAACTTAGAAAAAATTAACTTATCAAGTTAGAAAAAAAAGAGTAATTAAATTCATATAGAGGAAAAAATGCTCAAGAATATCAAGGGAATTATTGACAAAAGATGCAAGGGAAGTTGACCTAGCCATATCACATTTAAATTTATATTATAAAAAGATCAGTCTTCAAAATTGTTGGGGACTGGCTAAAAAAATAGAAGCATGGATCAGTGAAATAGATTAGGTGCAAAAGGGAACAGCAGTAAGTAACTATAGTAATCGACTGTTGATAAACACAAAGATTCCAGTTTCTGGATAACAATTTATTCTTTGATAAAAACTCCTACCAAAAATTTGAAGATATTTTGACAGAAATTCAGCATAGACCATTATCTCAAACCTTATAACAAGATAAGTTTGAAATGGGTACAGGATTTAAATGTAAAAGTTGAGATCATAAGCCAAATAAGATAATAAGGAATAGTATATTTCTCAGCTCAATGGAAAGGGAAGCACTTTTGACCAAAGAAGGAATAGAGAACACTATATACTGCAAAAGGGACAATGTTGATTCTATTATGTTGAAAAGGTTTTAACAAATAAAACCAATTTTGCCAAGATTATAAGAAAGACAGTGATCTGGGAAACAATTTTAACAACTAGTGTTTCTGACAAAGGACTCATTTCTAAAATATAGAGAGAACTGAGTCAAATTTATCAGAATTCAGGTTAGTCTCCAAATGATAAATGGTCAAAAGTTATAAAAGGACAATTCTCAAATGAAGAAATTAATGCTCTGTATAGTCCTAAGAAAAAAGGATCTAAATCATATTTGATTAGAGAAATGGAAATTACAAAACTCTGGGGATTTTTTCTTTCCTTCTTTCTTTATAAACTTGTTAAAATTCTCATCATCTTACTCATCAGCAAGTTACCTCAGAAATGCCCCCCCTCCCACCAGCAGAAAGCATTCCAAAGTCAGTACATGCTTTTCAGTTTCCTGTTCACTAGTCCTCAGAGTCTGTAACTACCATGAGAGAAGAAATCCATTATCTTGACTTCTTGAAAATTAAACATAAAATTCCATTAACCTTTACTAAACAATGTTTCCTTCACTAAGGTTAACCTTATAAGTTATTATTTTTATATCTGTTCCATTTTTTTTGTTTTGCATGCTTATTTAGCAAGAACCTCCAAGAATTCAATCTTATTCTTCTTTGTGTGTATGTGTATATATATATATATATATATATATATATATATATATATATATATATATATACATACACACATATGGTTCACATGGCAAAGCTTTACAATTGTAATGGTTAAAGACTAGCCAGGACTAACTGACTTATGACAGGAACTTTTCAATTACAAAGAATTGAAGCAATAAGTTGCTCAAGAAAATTCACAGACTTTCTGGACCAAAGAGATTTTGAAAAAGACTACTGACAATGTATTCTATGGTTTTGATACAGCAAAATCCCTTTTCAAAAACTTAATAAGAGAATACTTAAAGACCTTGAGTCTCACTAATTAAAATAGTTTAAATACAATTATTATCAATATCAGGCTTATCATTAAATCAAATTAGCTCACAGATGAGAATTTAGTAAGTCCACTATAAAATGCCTTTTATAAAACTTTTTCTCCTCTGTTTGTTTCTTGTGTGGGGAACAGAACCATGTTATAGCATTGGTTTTCCTTAAACAGAATAATCAGACTACCTGGATCAGAGAACAAAAACTAGTCTTCAAGAAGGCACAATCTCCATAACATGAGTTACTACTCTAGGAGGAGTGCAAAGTATGGAGGCCTGTTGGCCCCTTTGTATCCTAGTCCCTAAAGCAATCCAATCCTCCTGAATATGGAGAAATTTGCTGATCTACCTTCCTCCCCCTACAGTTTAAAACTTGAAACAAGGCCCCTGGAACTTGGAAAAAACCCCAAGGCCAGGACTGATCCAGAAGCTAGAACACATCGACAAAACAGGACACAATTCAAAGACACCTACAGGAATGCCCACATTCACATACAAAACACACTAGATCCAATAGATCTTCCTTGGTCCTGAGGTTCACCAGACTCCAGGTCTGCTAGCAACTTACTCCCATAGTGGACTTTTTCTTTTGGGATAATTCCTGGAACAGAACTCTGATTCCCTTTCCCCATTATGGGTACCCTTTTCCTTCTAAGCCACTCTTTTTAAAAATTGATATTTTTTCCAAATACATATTATGAAGGTTTTTCAACATTCATCCATATGCATATGTATATTTTGAAGTTACAAAATTTCCTTCCAGCCACCCCCTTCCTCTCAGTGGCCAATAGTCAGTTTAATATTGTACATTTAAATTTGGGTTAAACATGTTTACAGATTAGTCATTTTTGGTATGAGGAAACAGGATTAAGGGAAAGAAGTGCATAAGAGATTTTTTAAAAAGTGAATTCAGTGTTTATCAGATTCTGAAGGATTTTTTTGTTTTGTTTTGTTTTTCTTCCCCTGGATGGAGATAGCACTGTCTATAGCTGACATAATATGGTTGTCCTTTTTGAGACTATTTCTGATGTTGAAAAGATGAGTAATTTCTAGAAAATAGTCTAGATGAGCTAATCTATTTCACAGAAATATCTATCTTTATATATCCTTCTACATATATCAAATGTTTTGGGTCAGAGTTAAGCTCCTAATATTTAAAAATGCAGTAAGACTTCTGGAAGAACTAGAAAACAGTTTGCTAGATAAAAAAAAATAGTTGTTAACTGTGGACTTCTGAGCCACCCGTTAGACACAGATTCTGGAGAAAGAAGCAGCTCTTCATTGACTTGTTTATATGGTGCCAAATTGATTGGAAAATGTTCCCATTATGAGGACATCCACTACCTTCTAGGTTTGTCCTTCTTGCTCCATTCTACATTATGAGGTATCAGAGAAGATTTGTTGGTAGGAATCATGGTCAATCATATTCATTTTAGAGTTAAGTTAACTAAGTCTGAACTCTAAATTTGCAAGTGTACATGTCTGATTTTGGGAAATATATTTAAATTTTGGAACCTTATATGTAAAATAAGTTATTTGTAAAAACTTTTATAAATTTTTTTTTATTTGTAAAAATAAGTCAAGGAATTTGATGGGGCAGCAGGAGTTGTGCCACATGGTCTGAGTCCATTTGAGTTTTGCATGTATGATCTTATGAATAAATTCTCTAATTGATTTTTAGCCTCAATATTTTTTCTCCAGTAAAAAAGAAATATGACATCTAGATAGCACAATGAATAAAACACTAGGTTAGAAATGAGGAATTTAAATTCAACCTTAGGCACTCACCCGCTATGCTAACCTGGTCTTAAAGTACATGCTGTAATTGATTGTTAACCTCAATATTTGTTCTCAAAAGTACAGGGAGATAGTACAGTGAATAAAGCTAGGAATGAGGAAACACATCAAATTCAGTCTCAGACATTCATTTGCTGTGAGATCCTAGAGAATTCACTTAACCCTGTTTCCCCAATTTCTCATTTGTAAAATGAACTGGGGAAGAAAATAACAAATCATTCCACTATCTTTGTCATGGGATCTACAAACTAGAAGTTGGAGATGAATGAAGCAATTCAATAACTCAACAACAGGAGGAATAATGATACTGATTTTGAAACTATCTTCTTAACAGAAATATGCAGTTATAAAAATCATCTTTGTAGAGATATTTGTACTCATAGGAGCAGAATAGATTATAAAGATAAAACATAGAGATTGCATTTTTGAGATCCATCCATTATAAGGCATAATGAAGCCACAAAAATTTAAAAAATGGAAAAGATTAGAGGAAATTAGGAAAGATAAGATACATGGAAATAAAGAATAATTGTCTAGAAGAATTTGTTATCAAAATCTTGAGAAAAATATCAGAGTCAAAGAGCATAGAGGTTGAGGAAAAACCATAAGATTTAGGAATGAAGTCTTCATTGATAAGTTGTAACCATTCAATGGGTAAATTGTATTTAAGAATTCCAATGGAAATAGTCTTTGAGGAAGGTAAAAATAAGATATTTTTCTTTAAATATGGAGAAAAAAGTATTAGCCTTGATCTTATTGACCCTGGAAAGTATAACTAATATCACTTAGTGGAATATATAGATAGCAGAAAAGGAGAGAAATTTGATTCAACATAAGGAAATATTACAAAATTGAGAAGTTGCTTGGTTTATAATAAAATCCAAATTTAGAAAATAAAAGCATTGAATAGAACACGAGTTGACTTTTTTGCAAGGAAATTCCTAAACAAAATTCATATAGTGTGTTTGGAATTTTTTTAATATGGCCATAGATAGGATTGATAAAATGTTCATGTCTTTTGATCATTTATCAATAATGGAATGACTCGATTTTAATAAATTTGTTTCAAAATTTGATTCAAAAATTCCGTTTGATAAATGAGGCCTTTTTCAGAGAAACTTTTTTCAATATTTTTTCCTACAGTTACTATTGCTAACTATATTTCACTCAATCCCATTACCCCATTCTTATTTATTCTAACCTCTCTCCTTTCCCTTCTTAAATTTTCCTTCTGAGTACCCAGTACCCCAATCTGACCTTCCTTTTTGATCACCCTCCCTTTCTATCATTCCCTTTCCTTCTTACTTTCCTAGAGGATAAGAAAGAATACTGTAGCCATTTGAGTGTTACTCCCTCTATGAACTTATTCCAGTGAGAGTAAGGCTCCCTCCCTCCCTCCCATTCACCTCCTCCCTGTTCTACTCCACTGCAAAATATTTTCCTTGCCTCATTTGTATGAAATGATTTATCCTCATTCTATCTCCACATTTCCCTTTCTCCCAATACATTCCTTTCTCACCCCTTTACTCCATTTTTAAAATACGATCCCTTCAAATTCAACTCTCACCAGTACCCTGTGTGTATATATATATATATATATATATATATATATATATATATGTATATACCCTGTATATATATAGTCCTTCCAACTGTCCTAATAAATGAGAAAATAAAATTGAGTTATTATTGTCATCTTTCTAAGCAGCAATATAGACAGTTCAACATTATTAATTTCTATATGATTTCCTTTTACTGTTTACCTCTTTATATGTCACTTGATTCTCATATTTGAGTAGCAAATTTTCTGTTTATTTCTAGTCTTTCCATCAGGAAATCCTCAAAGTCCCCTATTTCATTGAATGTCCATCTTTTCCTCTGATAGAGTATGCTCAAAGCAAAAGAACATTGCACACATTAACAGCAACATTATGTAACATCAACTGTAATAGACTGGCTTTTCATAGCAGTATTATACTCAAAGCCATTTCTAAAGGACTTGTGCTGGACAATTCACCCAGAAACAGACCTATGGAGCCTGAATGCAGAATAAAGTACACTATTTTCAATTTGTTTTATGTTTTCTTTTCCTTTCCTGGTTTCTTCCTAATTGTTCTGATTCTTCTTTCACAACATGATTAATTTGAAAATATGTTTGACATAGTCATACCTGTTTACCCTATATTAGATTACTATCTATCTAGGAGAAGGGGAGTGAAGGAAAGGACAAAAATGTGAATTTCAAAAACCTTACCCCCAAAAAAATGATTGTTGAAAACTATCTTACATATAGTTGGAAAAATAAATAAATACATTTACGTTAAAAAAAAAAAGGGTTTGAATTGAAAAAAGTACATGTTCAGTTTTTCTGAGTAGTTAATTCTTAGTTTTTATAAAATTCATATTCAATCATACAATATCATTTTCAAATTCTCTTTGATGTAAAAGTCGATAAATCTTATGTTATCCTGACTGTGGCTACATGATAATTCAATTGTTTCTTTATGGCTGCTTGTAAAATTGTGTTCTGGACCTGGGAGTTCTGTAATTTGGCTATAATCCTGAAAGTTTTCAATTTTAGGAGGTGATTGTTGGATTCTTTCAATTTCTATTTTACCTTTTAGTTCTAGAATATCAAGGAAGTTTTTCTTGAAAATTTCTTGAAAGATGTTGCTACTATCTTTGCTTTTTTTTGGTTATGGCTCTTTTTAAAATTATTTCTCCTGAATATATTTTCCAAGTAAGTTGTTTTCCAATGAGTTATTTCACATTATCATCTAGATTTTCATTCTTTTGATTTTTTTATTATTTCTTAATTTCTTACAAAGCATCAGCTTTCCTATCATTTAAGGAATAATTTCTTCAGTGAAATTTTGTGTTACCTTTGCCATTTGGCCAATTCTTTTTTTTTTTAGGTTTTTGCCAGGCAATGGGGTTAACTGACTTGCCCAAGGCCACACAGCTATGTAATTATTAAGTGTCTGAGGCCAGATTTGAACTCAGGTACTCCTGACTCCAGGGCCAGTGCTATATCTACTGTGCCATCTAGCCACCCATAATTCTCTTTTTTAAAAAGCACTATTTTTGACTTTCTATATTTTGTTTTCCACTGAATACAATCTGGTTTTTCTAATATGCTATTTTCTTCAGTATTTTTTGTTTTTTCCTGATGACTCATTCTTCAAAATTTTCCCACAATACTCTCAATTGTCTTCCTAAATTTTTCCTATACCTCCCTTACTTAATTTTTAAAATCCTTTTTGAGTCTGTCAATGATCTAAAAACAATTCATATTTTTCCTGGAGATTTTGGATGTAGGAATCTTCATTCTTCTGAGTGTGTCTTTATATCTTCCTTATCATCATAATAACTTTCTATGGTCAGATTTCAGGAATCTGCAAGTTTTCAGTTCTTCCAAAGTGATATGATACAAGGAGAGGTTTTTGATACTGTTCTCCTGGGCTGTGCTCTGGTTTTTGGGACACTATAAGTCCTCCTTTCTGCCCTGGAACTGTGAGGAGGATCCCTGCTTCCTTGTAGCAGGAAATTCTGTTGATCTACTGATCTTTCTCTTCCTGTGACTACAGCCTAGGACTGTGAACCAGATCCAAGTATAGACAAAGCAACAGGGTCCTGCCTCCTTGATATTAAGAGATACTTATAATCTTCTGCTTGGGGCTGCTAGGTGGCACAGTGGGTTCTGGAGTCAGGAGTACCTGAGTTCAAATTCGAACTCAGATACTTAATAATTACCTATCTGTGTGACCTTGGGAAAGTAACCTAATCCCATTACCTTGAAATAAATAAAAGAAATTTAAAAAAAAAAGGAAATATTATCTTCTGCCCTTAATTGCTGTGGGCTGAGGGCTCCAGAAGCAGCTGCCTCAGCCATTGATTCAGTGACTCCCAAGGACTGCTCCTCATCTACTTCGACCAGTTCTACACTGCTGAGAACTCCATTTGATGGGATTTCACTCTCATTCCAGTGCAAAAGACCTTTCCTTCCAACTTGTCAAGCATAAATGTTGCTTCACTCCAGCTTGTAGGCTCTAAAACTTTCTAATTTGTCTAGAGTCATTACTTACAACTATTTAGAGCAGTTTGTGGAAGAGGTCAGGCAAGACTCATTCCCACGTTTTGATTCTGCCCTACAACTCTATATTTTAAAGAACTGTTTTAGTTAGTAAAATGTTCCATTTTTTCCTACGTTGTCAATTCAAGCTTTTCTTTTCCTTTCTTTTTTTCCTAAGGTTTTTGCAAGACAGTGGGGTTAAGTAACTTGCCCAAGGTCACACAGCTAGGTAAAATTATTAAGCATCTGAGGCCGAATTTAAATTCAGGTCTTCCTGACTCCAGGGCCGGTGCTCTATCCAGTGATCCACTTAGCTTGCCCCTCATTTCGGGTTTTTCAAGGTGAAATTGACTTCAGTATTTTTTGTATCTCTTTTACAATGTTGTTAACTTTTCATTTTAGTCTGAATTAATGCAAGAACTAGAGGTTCTTCAGAGCTAGAACTAGCAATTTTATTGCTTTTTTTTTAGAACAGTTTACTATTGAAAAAATACTTTTACTCAACAATCAAATTGGATAGTAACCTTGCTCAACCTTCAAAATTTAAGATCAATTATGTTTTCTTTTTATTCCCACAGTGGGTAAATAGGATCTGGATTAAGGAGGACCTGAGTTCAATTTTACAGCAAAGACTTTATACCTATATAGCTCTGGGCATATCACGTAATCTCTTAGTTTCAATTTTATCCCCAGTAAAATGGGTATATTAATAGGAACTTCCCTTCAGGGCTCTTCAGGTCAGATTTGATCTGAAGAGCCCTGAAAGGAAGTTGTAATTAATGTATTATGTATATGTATATATATATATATATATATATATATATGTGTATGTATGTATGTATGTATATTGCTTTGTAAGAACTTTTAAAAACACTGGGTTTCTTATTATTTCAAATATTGTTTTACTCTTATTGTTAACTATTGAACTATTTTAAGACAATCAGAGCATAAGGAAATATAGATGATCCCAACTTCCACTCACATTGACAAAGATGTAGATGGTTGAATATATTTTCACTTGAGCACTCTAGATGTATTCCTGAGGGATTGGAGGACCTTTCTAATATCTTTTTGCCATTATCAATAACTAAAATAATCTGAATATCATTACAATTAATTTATAATTCAATAGAATTTATCCAGTCATTATAATTTAGTTTTTATAAAAGGACTATTTCCTGAGATGATAGAGCAATAAAAGAAATGCAGTTCCTTACTAATACCATCTAAGCATCTAGGAAAATGGACTCAAACTTAGTAATTAGTACAACTGTTCTACCAAGTTTACTTCTAAATAATTGGAACAATTCCTGTTTGATTTCCTTTAATTTACTCTGGGATCAGATATTCAAGCAGGTTACTCTAGGCTTTTCTCCTCATTATTTAAAAAATACATATTTAGAATTGTTAATGCCATTTCCCCAATCTTATTTTACTTCCTTAAGAGGAAGAATGTTTTAATTTTTATCCTTTTTTCCCCATCCCCTAAGAAACTTACAAAAAATAAACAAAAAAACAAAACAGGAAAGGCAAACCTGTGATTTCATCAACACTTTCTCTGTGACTAAATTTTAGTGTTAGAATTGTTTTGGAATGTTTTATTTGTTAATAGTCTTGATTCAAATTATATAGTTAAAATATGTAAGAAGTGACATTTATACTTTTGGTTTTGTGATTCTTGGATGAGATCTCATTTATTATGCCATGTTTCATCTTGCAAAGGGACAAAGGGATTATAATTTTTTGAGCTAAAAGTTAACAACTAATCTTTAGGATTAATGGACTCATGTAGAATATGGGGAAATAATTCAGATTTATCTATTACAAAAAAAGAAAAGAAAAGAAAAACAAAAGAAAGGGAAAAAAAAGATATATTTCTATTAATAAACATTCCTTCCTGGAAATACCAGAAAAATGGTAATCTCCTGTCTATTGATGTAATATGAAACAATCAGTTCAGATTAAGTTTCTTACTTGCCTTACTTACTAGTATCTAGAATTTCTGTAAGAATGTTTTATTTGCATATACCTATGCTCTATTCCATTTTCTTCAAATAGTGTGGCTGCCAATGGCCTTTTCCTATTGGTCAAGGTTAGAAGCCCATTTCTATTCTAAATATCCTTTCATCTCATTTTATTTGATATCTAATTCAAATAAAATGATATTTAATGCTTATCCAACTACAGTCTATTTACCATTTTCTATTATAATAAGATACATGTGAAAAATAAACCATAATGTAAGTTTCATTCTAGTTATGAGTATTAAAGTTTAAAAATTAGCAAAAGTATGGTTAATTCTACTTTCTATCTTCCTATAGAGCCTGACAGAAAAGTAATTTTAATGTGTAAATATGTGTGTGAAGGATACATTATTTTTCATCGTTACTAAATTCTGTAGCAAATTAGTGATTCAAGAGACTAGAATTCTGAGCTGAAAACTCCTATCTGCCAAAACTATGAACAAGTCACTTCAAGTCTCTTAATAGCCTTAGCCCTTATAATGAAATAGTAATTCCTCTTGGAAATGTTTCTCCTGCTTTCTCCTTTGGACACATTCATTTTTTCTTGACCCTACTGTTAAGGCTATTCCTGAGAAATCTCCAGAGACATGGAAATGAAGGACTATCTGTTCTCTGAGATTCCTCAAAGGATTCAATTAGAAAAAGGGTTTTTATAACACAGTATTAGAATGACTCATATACATGGGATGCCATTTTTATTGAATGTAGATAGTGTAAATGAGTTATGACTAAATCTGTGGACTCACAAGGAATCAACTTCTCAGTTTAAGGAAATGCATTAGCTTCAAAATACTAATGTGTAGGGATTGGAGGAGAAATTTGGAAATAAAACCATGTATACTTAAAAAAAGATGAAATGAATTACAAGGACTTTTCTGTCTCTGAATACAACAGTGTAAAGAGCATATAATAGTATTTTCATTATTTTATGCCTCTATCTTTCTTCACCAAGAAAAGCATTACAGAATCTAGAACTTGGAATAATTGACTCCATGGAGAGGTAATATTTATTTATAGAAGTCATTCATGTTTCTGATTCTATCCAAAGCTATATTTTTGTCTAAAGATTATTATGTTTGAATGTTTATCATGTCATTAAGTAAGAAATAGGAAAGATTCATCTCATAAAAAGGAAGAAATAATTCAACAACAAAAAGTCCTGGTGGTCATCAGCTTTTAATCTTTTTTAAGTAGTTGAGGATATAAATAAAAAAATAGATGATTCAGCACATTATTTTAAGTTATAAAATACTTAAAATATTTTACAAAATTATTTATTGTGAAGTTACATCTTTACAAAGATACTAGAAAAGCATAAAGATTAACAAAATATTCAGGAAATGAATATGCTTTTGATGTCAGAATAGTTCTTTACTGATCTGGTTTTGGCTATTAATTAAAGAGAATATTTTTCTACAAACTGTAAAGTGGAAAAAAATGCATGATCTCTTCCACTTCTTCCCTTTCCATTAAAATGTATGATGAAGATGATATAATGATGATGATGATTATGATGATATTGATGGTGATGATGATGATGACAGTAATATAACATTTATAATGTTCTTATTATGATCTAATTCTATATTACTTCCCCTTAATTAAATATGCTTATTTAGTACATTTTCAAAATTAGGAATAGAAAAACATATTTGGAAAAGTGTCAAAATATTTCAAAGTTTTATTGTTCAATAGATCAATTTCATTTTAATAATTGCATTAAAATTATTATTTTTAATGGAACAAATTTCTACTGTTAAATGAAACAAGATGTCACCAGCATTTAATTCTTTATTGACACAGTTCATGCAAAGTACATTCAGTTTATAGGAAAGAAACTAATTGCTTAAAAACAATATGTTTATGTGGATAATTAGAGGATCTTGAATCATGGCTTTATATTTCTGTGCATTAATCTCGTTTTCATTGGAATAGCAATTAATTATATACTTTTTTGTGAGAACAAATTGGTTCTTGAAGAGAATATGCTTTGAAAATTTTAGAAAAGGAAGGAAAATTTAGTTTAAATGACATGTTTCCAAAAAGAAAATGAAATATTCATGCCTTTGATATGGGGAAATCCATTTCCAAGTCACACACAAGGATGTGTTAAAGTTAAAAAACCCTTTATATACCAAAATATTTGTTAAAGTACTATTTTAGGTCTTCTCCCCTTTATTAGTGTGTGCCTTCTTCCCTTAATTGCCAAGAAAATAAACTATGGTTAAGGCATATTCCACGTACTGTCAGATATAAGAGAAGATACACTGATAATGAAAGTGATATGAAAAGGGAACCAATAAAATGCTTATGTTCATACTTATTTTATAGGTAAAAATCTGACTGCTGCAACTCCAGAAGTATTACCAGCTTTCATATGAGAGATTAAAATTTGAAATTAGACCATCCATAATTCATCCTTTGCTTCACCCCTACAATAGTGCTTGAGACAAACAAGGATTCATTATTATGACCAGTATTCTGGTAAAGTTGATGCCTATAAATGTTAAACAGAATGTCCATCTAAAGACTCAGATGTCAAAACTGAAGTCAAAGTTCTCATAAGTTTAAGTCTGATGCTATTTACTATAATTTGTTCTATCTTTCTCTCTCTCTCTCTCTCTCTCTCACACACACACACACACACAAACATACAAACACAAATATCTACATATACAGATATACACACAAAAACAAAACAAACTTAGACACATACACACACATATGGAAAATGGCAATGTCACAGAGTTTGTCCTCCTGGGGCTTACCCAGAATCCTGAGGTACAAAAAATATTATTTACTGTATTCTTACTTATCTATATTTTAACTATGGTGGGCAATATTCTGATTATCATAACCATCACTGGCAGTAAGAATTTGAATTCTCCTATGTATTTCTTTCTTGCCTTCTTGTCTTTAATAGATGCTATCTATTCCAGTATCATTGTTCCTAAAATGATCCTAGATATGCTCAGTCAAAAGGTGACCATTTCTTTCCAAGGTTGCATGGTCCAGCTCTTCTTTGAACACTTATTTGGTGGGGCTGAAGTTTTCCTTCTCCTTTTCATGGCCTATGATCGGTATGTAGCCATCTGTAAGCCCTTGTACTATGTGGTCATTATGAGGCGGCGGGTATGTGTCCTGTTGCTGGTGGTGTCCTGGATTGGAGGTTTTATGCATTCAGTAGTTCATCTCTTTTTTATTGTAAAGATCACATTTTGTGGACCCAACATAATTGATCACTTCATTTGTGACATGTTCCCTCTATTGAAACTTTCCTGTACAGATACCTATATAATTGGTGTTATGGTGGTTGCCAATGGGGGAGCAATATGTACAACTGTCTTTTTATTATTGCTTGTCTCCTATGGAGTCATTTTACACTCACTGAAGACCCAAAGTCTGGAAGGCCGACAAAAAGCCCTTTCGACCTGCATCTCCCACATCATAGTTGTTGTCTTCTTCTTTGTCCCTTGTATTTTCATGTATGTTCGACCTGTGTGTACCTTCCCCATTGATAAATCTCTAGAAGTGTTTTATACTGTCATCACTCCTATGTTGAACCCTTTGATCTACACCCTAAGAAACAAAGAGATGAAAAATGCCATGAGGAAGCTTTGGAATAGAAAAGTCATGTCCAGATGCAAGGTAATGAATGCCCTGACTAAGCGATGATCTTTCACAAGAGAAATAATAAAAGAATGTTAAATTTCTAAAATTTTGTTCTTTGAGGAGGTATAACTGGATCCTAAATAAATTAAGAAAAAAAGTGAGAAGCTTTCTGTCGTTTGCATTTGAAACCCTATTTTTGTTGCTGTTGGAGGTATTTCTTTAAGAGTATCATGATTTGATGAAAAATGCTATCCACAACAAGATAGACAACTAATGAATGCTGATGAATATTTCTCATTATTTTCTTTGCTTCTTTTTTTTCTGCAACATATCTAATGTAGAAATATGTTTGGCATGATTTCATATATGTAATAAGCAATGATTTTCTTAATGTTTCAATGGGCTTGTAAAGGACTGAATGGAGTGATAATTTGTGTCTAAAATAAATTTTTAAAAGTGTCATGGTTCATAAGAAATATATCAATTCACTTTGATTAATTTAAGAGCAATTTTCTCTTCAAAGATACAATGATAATATTTTGAATAATATTGGTCAGCTTTGCTTAGTGATAAGAATTAATATTCCTATGATGTGTTTGTTCTGAGGCAGTAGATATTTTAGAGTAGAGAAAAAACTAATCCATTTCTCTGTTATATCTCTTAAAGCTATTATTGCTCTAAGTCCTAATGTATATCAATCAGCCTCACATATAATATTTATATTTATCATCCTCAAATGACAACTCAGGGCTTCATTTATCTGAAATAAAACCTAGGAATATGGGGATAGTTTTTTGGTGGGGAAAATTATCTCTCTTTATATATGAATGTATGTATGTATATATGTATATGAATATGCATATATATTTATGTTGAACATCTAAAAACAATGTCAACTGATATTTTAAAATCATTTAATTAACATGTTAAAATTGTTGCAAATAGAAATATTAAATAATCACAATAATAAAATTGTATATCATTATTTTTAATTTTATTTTTTCAAAAAGATATGTAAGCTGGCATAGGAGATATAGTTTTGGAGATATAGTAGAGAAATACTATATTAAAATCCCTTCTGACTTTGCACAACTTTTTTAATCTCTCTCAGATTTCAAATTTTTTTTATTATTATTATTATTATTATTATTTTAAAGTGGCAAACTAGCCAAATTCCATTTATTTTTACTTTGGATTCCGATAGAAACAATGGCAGAAGATGTTATATATGTTTTATCATAATTTATATTTTATGTCATACATATTATGCTATAACTGCAATTTCAAGCAACAGAATACATCCATCCTAATATTAATCTATATGAAATAATCTTTATCACAACTTCAAAAATTGTAAAGACAACAAGAAAATTTACCTAAGTTGCCCTATTTCCAAAAGTTTTGATTCTGTTGTTCAGGTTTTTATACTTGGAAAGCTGTTCAACATTGCTTAAATATTATGTTTATGATGTTTAAATATGATGACAATTATTTTATGCATCAGAGCTAAAGTTGAGAGACCTTGGGGTTGGGTAAATAAATAAGAATTATTCCCATAAGGATGATAATTTAATCTATTGGAACTGATGTGATCACTAAATGAAATGATATGGAAGGAAAAAAACAAAAGTACCATGTGATCTGAATAAAGATCCAGTAAATGTGATTGAAAATAAAAGCATGGAAGCATTGAAGAAGAGATTACCAATAAGGATTGGATGATTAAATCTATCAAGTGCTACAGATAGATGATTTTAAAATGGATTATGCCCGAACAGGCTTTTGAGAAAATGAAGATTCAGAGTTTCTGGGCTCAAGGGTCATACATTATCAAAATTATATTTAAAATTTATTCAAGAGACATTATATAAGGCATGATGAAAGTATGTTAAATGCTCCTTGAATGATCAAAGAAATAAAATCCATCCAAGTATTAAAGTCAAGAACATTATTGGTAGCCTGATTTATTAGATGTACTGTGACTTGTAATACAAGTAACTAAATAATTTTAGAAGTTGAAATGGTTCTAGCATAGCAACATTCTAAAATGGAGGGAGGGTGAATTTTAATCACAGTCAGAGGATGTATCAGGAGATACATTTCAATTTTCAGATTTTATTTTCTATCTCTATTGATGACTGTTATATAGTTTTTCAGTTGTGCTAGATTCTTTGTGACTTCCTTTGGAAATTTTCTGGGGAAAGACACTGATGTGGTTTGCCATATTCTTCTCCCACTTATTTGACAGTTGATGTAACTGAAACAAATAGGATAAGGGTGATGCAGCTGGTATGTATCTGAGAACAGATTTGAATTCCACCTAATTCTAGGCATAGAAGTCTATCTACAGCTCCCCCTGGCTGTTTCCCCTTTTATATGGCTACTCAGCCTTGGCTCCAGCTTTAAAGCATGACTGTGACACTACTTAGTGAATCATCTCTCAAGTTTAATCCCAGCTAAAACCTGAGAAGGAACCTCTCCGTAGATTAAACTAGAATTTCTAAGCTACGCATTGATGAACCATGAATGGTAGACACAAAGTTAGTCTGCATCTCCATTTTCCCACATTTTCCATTAATCCTATAATTTGTGCAAACCAAAATTAAAATTTTAGTCAACTCTAATTAACAAGAGATTGACCAACAAGTCAGCCCTGTCTATACCTTCAATTCAGGTTAAATCATTACAAAAATGACCATCAATTTTTTCAGTTTATCAATTCATTTCAGTTCATTTCATTTCAGTTCAGCTGAATTCAATCAACATTTATCAAGTTCTATGTAAAAACTATTATTTTATGTTCCATGAATTCAGAAAAAATACAAATAAATGAAATATTTCTAAAGTGATTTTGGCAGTTATTGATAAAGAGGATGATGATGATTTACGCAAATAGAACAAATAATACAGGTTTTCTAGAATCTCTTCCAAGTCAATTTAATAGCACAGAAATGATTTGACAATAAATCTGACTTTTCACTTCATGATGTGAATAAACTAAATAAAACTAAATCAGTTCTGGATCAATTAAACCCATTAGGAACCAAGTGACTACACTGAGTTATTCCTACATTAAATTGAAGTTTCAAGGAATTTTCCATATTCTACCCTTTCCTCCTACAACATGCATTTTACATGTTGAACTGAATTCTTTGAAGGTCTTGTCAGTTGCATTCCCTAAGTATGCTTCTTATGAATGTCTTTTTATACTGTTCTATATGAAAAAACCTCTATCCACAGTTTCTTGTAAACAACCTTCCTACAAATCCTGAATGATGACTTTGGTAAAAATAAGATTCTCAAAGGATTTGACAAATAAATGATAGGTCCATCATGAAATGTCTTATAAGAAGGTCTTGAAATGCTTGGGAAAGCACTTGAATACCTGTGTTTTGATTCTCCCAAATCTAAGCAAAGTAGCACTGATATCATCATCTCAATCTTACAAATCAAGAAACTTATTTTCTGAGAATTTAAGGATCTTTGCTCACATAGCAATTAATTACATTATAGATTTCTTGAATCCAAGTTCAATAATTTCCAACGATTGGATAATTGATTACACTGATTTTGCTACTGATGAATGACACTGTTCCAAGGAAATTTGTAGACTAGAAAGAAAAGAGCATATTTCTATGGCTTCATCTTTCTTTTTCTCCTTCTTCATACATGTCAAACATTATATATGTATATATAAACACATATATATGTAACACACAGATAAATGTGTAATACATTTATGTGTATGTATCCCTAATCACCAGAACAAAATAAGATGCCAAATTCTTTTAATTCATTTCAATACTTTGAAAATATTTGCTAAACTTATCCCTTTGCATTCTTCAAAATCATTTAAAGCAATAACTCTTGGAAGATTCTTCATACTTTAATAAAACCTAATAAAAATAAAGGGACACAAGAATGAATTTAAATATTATTAACCTATAGAAGAGTTGAGTTAATTTCCTATCTATGATAAAGCAAAAACTATATTTTTTCAAAACATCCATATATTTAAAATAATGAACAATTTATGTTAACAGCATTTTCTGTCAGTTCCCATCTTCTTACATCTTTCTAATACTATATTGTTCATAAAGTGCAACTTGTTTAATCATTGCACAATTGATAGATAATGCCCTCAAATTCTAATACTTTCCTAGATTAAAATGAACATTTTTACATGAAACTGAAAATCTATTATGTACAATTTGTTAACCTTTCAACAAAATAATTGTGATTCCTTTCAAATATCCAACAAAATTAGCATGTAAATTTCTTTTTCTTATCTTGCCCCTCTAATGGTGAATAACTAATGTGGATACTAGAAACATACACATAAGTATATGTAAAATTATTCTATACATACTCCTGTTTATCAGTTCTTTCTCTTTCTCTGGATGCAGATAATGTCTTTCTTCATAAATCCTTTTTAGTTAATTTTGATACTTATAATATACAAAAGAATTTATTCACCTAAAGTTGTACTTAAAGCAATATTGCTGTTATTGTATACAGTGTTCTCTTGGTTCTATTCATTTCACTCTTCATTATGTCTTGCAAAATCTTTTTCATGTTTTTTTCTAAATTCAAGTTATTATTTCTTCCATCAGCAGAGTAGTATTCCATCACAATTATTTACCACAACTTATTTAGCATTCCAAAATCCTTGCAATTTCCAGTTCTTTGTCACCACAAAGAAAGTTTCTATAAACAGTTTAGGATATATGAAATCTTTTCCTTTTTCTCTAATCATCTTTGGAAATATATGCAGTAGTAGTATTGCTTGAGCAAAAGGTATAGGTAATTGAATATCTCTTTGAGCACTAGTAATAAATTCTATGTTACATTATTTCAGCTTGTTAGAGAAAATTTGCCAGACATTATTGCTGTGTTATGACATTTTTCACCCAACCAATTCCTTCACACAGACCCTCATCAGAAAGAATCAAGGGCACAGATCTCTCTATTTTACTACTTACTCTTCCTAAAATAGCAGGAAAAAGAGATTGAAAAAGCCACACACACACACACACACACACACACACACACACACACACACACACACACACATTTCATTAAATATTTTCTAATTACCTGAAAAATGTTGACATCATTTTTCATTAGAGTTAGAATATTTCTCCCTCCCTTCTACTCTCCCCTCAAACATTGAGAAAGTAAGCTTGAATATTAATGCAAGTTATGCTGCCATATTAGCTGTGTTGCAAAATAAAAATAAAAAATAGATAAAGTCAGTTTAAAAACTATGTTTACACCTTTTTGCTGAATAGGCAAACAGCATTTTTCATAAGGCCTTTAAAAGTGACTTGAATCATTGACATGAATAGAATAGTTAAATCTTCCACAGTTAATCATCCTTACAATCTTGATCTTACTGTTACAATATTCTTCATCTTATGTTCACAGCATTTTCTGTCAGTTTCCATCTTCTTAAATCTTTCTAATACTATATTGTTCATAAAGCACAACTTGTTTAATCATTGCACAACTGATAGATAATGTCCTCAAATTCTGATACTTTCCTAGGATAAAATGAGGTGCTTTGAATATTTCTGAACAAATAAGGGGTTTTTTGCCCTTTTCTTGACCTCTTCAGTACAGAGACCAACTAGTACTTTTCGTGGGTCAAGGGGTATTTACAATTTGATAGTACTTCCGAGTCGTGGTCCAAATTGTTCTCCATAATGCTTACAACAATTCACAACACCACTAACAGTGCATTAGTGTGCCAATTTTTTTTATATCACCATTACTTCTCATTTTCCTTTTCTATCATGTTAGACAAGTAATAAGTATAATTTGGCACCTCATAGTTAAGATAACATGAATGTTTTCAATCTGTAGTGATTTATAGCAGTTTTACATGCTCCTGTTGGTATCTGAGATTTCTTCTTCTGAAAATTACTTTCATATCTGAGTTGTGAAAAGTTTATAACATATTATTGATTCATTTTTTAATAAATTTTACCAAATTCTCCTATATCTTTGATAAATGAGGCAATGGAAAAATTTGCTGTTTTTTTAATCTTCCTGTTTTTCTTCTAACTTTTGCCTGCAATAGCCTTGTTAGTGCAATTTTTAAAATTTCATGTAATAAAAATTGTTCATTTTACTTTACACCATATAATAATTTTTATCATCATAAACTTTCTCCTGAACAACAGATCTGACAGTTTCATTGTTTCATAATTTGTTATATCAGCATATATATCTAAATCATTTAACCATTTTGAACTTAACTTTGTAAAGCATGAAAGAGATTAATCTATTCCTAGTTTCTTCCAAATTGTTTTTTAATTTGCTTTAAAAAAGTTTTCAAATTATGAGTACTTTCAAAAAAATATGGGTCTTTGGTTTTATCAAACATTGGAACTGATCTACTATTCTCTTTATAGTAAATATCAGATTGTTTTTATGATTACCAGTTTGTAATATAGTTTGGAATCTGATACTGCTAAGCAGTATTTTATTACATTTTTCATTAATTCCTTTGATGTTCTTATCTTTATGTAATTTATATCTTTATGTATTCCAGCTGAATTTTGCTATTAATTTTTCTACCTGCATAAAATAATACCTTACTAGTCAATCAATGCGTCATTGAATAAGTAATTTAACTTAAATAGCATTGTAATTTTTATTATTTTGACATCCTATTTATGACTTAATATTTTTCTAGTTTTTCATTGTCATATTGATATGAAAAGTGTTTTGTAATTGTGCTCAAATATTTTTATAGTTAGTCTTGGTAGATAGATACCAATGTATTTAATATTCTCCATAGTTATTTTAAATATAATTTTTATTTTCATTTCTTCCTATTGGGATGTGCTGGTAATATAAAGAAAGACTGATGATTTATGGACTTTGTTTTATATTTTCTAACTTTGCTAAAATTGCTTATTGTTCAATTTATTTTTTAATTTTATTGTTTAAGGTGTTCTAAGTGTACTGTCATATCATTTGTATGAGGGGCATTTTTTTCTTCATTGCCTATTGAATTCCTCAAAACTATTTTTCTTATCTTATCACTATAACTCACTCTTCTGGTGCAATATTGAATAATAATAGTGCTAACAAACATCCTTCCTCCGCCCTAAACTTACTGGGAAGGTGTCTGGTTTACACCTGTTACAGATTATTTTTGCTCTTGCTCTTAAGTGGATGCTACTTATCATTTTATGAATGAATTCATTAATTCCTATGTATTTTGGTGTTTTTATAATAAAAATTAATATTACATTTTGCCAAAAGTTTTTTCTTCATCTTTTAAAATAATTACCTACTTTTAAAAATATTTTTACACTCAACAGGGTCAATAATGCTACTATCTCTCTCTCTCTCTTTAATATTTAGACAACCCAGCATTCCCTACATAAAATCTGCCTGGTTACTGTGTTATCTCTGTAAAAGTTTGCTGTAATGTTTTTGCATATACACAGCACAAACACATTTAGATTTAAGTTTCAAAAGCATATGTTTTTCATATAAAATAATTTGGTTTTACTCTACTTATTTTTTTCAAAGACGTTTATGATATTGGAGCTAATTGTTCCTTAAATTTTTTTTCACAATATTCCTTGTAAATCCATCTGATCATGGAGATGTTTTCCTAGGAATGTTATTACTAACTTTTTTCTTTTTTTAAGATAGAGATATGTTTGCTTTCTTTTTCTTTTTCTGTTAATTTGGAAATCATTTTATTTTTGGATATTTTCATCCATTCCACCTAGATTCCTTGTTTCAATGACATATAAGTGGGTAAAATAATTTCTAATAGCTACTTTAATCTCAACTTGATTAGTGGAACATGACATCCATCTCTTTCTTTTTCTTTCTTCTATTTCAATAGTTTGGTTAAATGAACTCCTTTTGCTTTTCTTCATGTCTGGCTTTTGATGGTGCCACTTTTAATGTGGTTGTTTTGGCAAATATACTGCAGAGTTCTACAATTTCTACTCCAGGTCCCCATTTTACAGTTGAGTAAATAGAGTCAAATAGACTTACTTTTCCAGCTTCATGGAGTTAGTAAATGTTTGAGACTAAATTTGAATTCAGATAATTCTGATAACAACTGATAACTTATCTAAGGTAAAAAGCAAAAACAAAAAAATTCTTTTTTTATTTATAAGTTCAATTTTCTTTACCTTTAAAGTTAATCTCTCCTTTGATTTTTCAGGATTTCACATTGGTGTTCAATTGGGGTTTTAAATGTAAGTCCTTTTCTTATGTTTGTTTGTTTTTATTTGTAAGCCCAATTCATTGATCTGTTCATTCCTTACCTTTATGGTCGTATGTATTTAGAAAAACATTTTTCCCCTAAGGATCAGACAGCCTCATTTTATTTTCCTAAATTAAATTATTGATTTCTCTGTAATTTATTCTATGAACTACTCATTTATTTGCATTAGATTATTTAGTTTCAATTAACTTTTAGTTTATACTTCCTTTATCTTCTATTGAATGTACTTTTTTGGAAATTGAATGTAATTGAAAGGGTAGATTTAATATTTATACTTTTTTGTAATTGGTTGTGAGGTTTTAAGACCATCTACATTGCAAACTGGTATGCAGGTGAAATTCACAGTTGAGAAAAAAAATATATATATATATACTCCTTTTTATCACCATTTAATTTTCTGCAGAGGTTTTCATGGCTAACTCTTCTAAGATTACATATATCCCATGAAAATCTTTTCTCTTTTATTTTTATCTAGCTCTGAGAGATAAAAGTTGAGACACTTTACCATAAAATACATTTGATTTTCAATTTAAGAAGTCTGTGTTATATTTTGATATATACATATGCATTTAATATTAATACTACTTAATTATTTATTTTTTAAATAATGAAGGAAGATGTAAATGCTTTCCTTAGCTCTTTTAATTAGTTCTATTGCCGATTTTATTTTGAGATCATGATTGCCACCTCCCCATTTTTTACTTCAGAAAAAAATGATAGCTTTTGTTCTACTTATTTCAACTCTTTGTATGTCTTTCTACTTCAATAATTAACAGGATTTACTTCAATAATTAACAGGATTCTGGTTTTTAATCTATTCTTCTATCCATTTCTGGTTTGTGGTTTACATTTTGGTTTACATTCATTTTACAACTATGATCAGTAATTGCATTTTCTTCTATCATATTTTTCTGTTTATTCTCTCTTGATCCTATTCTTCTTCTAAAGTCTGTTGTGCTAGCATCTCTTTTTGTGGTAGAAAAGAATTAGAAACTGATGGGATGCCCATTAGTTGGAGAATAGTTAAACAAGTTATGGTGTATGAATGTTATGGATTACTATTGCTCTATAAAAAAAAAAAAACATGAATGGTTGGACTCTAGAGAAGCATGACTCCTAGAGTTATAGGATCAGATGCTAAGAAAAGTGAGCAGAAGCAAGAGAACAACAACATGGTGAGTTGATCAACCTTGATGGATCCAGCTCCTCTCAGCAGTTCAGAGAACTAGCACAATCCTAGGAGACCTTCTATAGACAATGCTTTCCCCATCTGGAGAAAAACAAAACAAAACAAAACAAAACAAAACAAAAAACTCCTACAAAATCTGAATGAACACATTTACTTTTAAAAATATTTCTTATGAATTTCTTTCCTATCTCATGGTTTTCTTTCTTTCCCTTTAATCCTAATTCCTCATATTGAAAATGACTAATCTGTAAACATGTTAAACACAAATGTATAAGTACAATTTTCACCTTTACTGCTCCCCACAGAGGGAAAGGGGGTGGAAAGGGAGAGTGGAAGAAAATTATGTAACTTTAAAATATGCATATGCATGTGGATGAATGTTAAAAAAAACTTTCATAACATGGAATTGGAAAAATAAAATAAAATATCAATTGGAAAAAATTAAAGTCTGTTATACTTCTGACAATTGCCTTCTTTTAATTGACCTGTTTTTTTAAATCACTGATTTTTTCTTTCACCTTTCCTTCAACTTTCCTGTTGGGAAAAATAGATTTCTGTTCCATTTGAGTATCACTATGTTTCCCTTTGGGCATCAATTCAGATGAAAATTAAGTTCAAATACCCTCCCCTGGCCATTTTACCCTCTACTGTAAACGTTCTCTCTTGTATGCTTCTTTTATATCAAATAATTTCCCACTTTCTTCTTCTTTTTTTCCCTAGTTCTCCTAGGACATCCTTTTTCTTGTCTCTCCAGGTTTTTTTAAAAACATCCTTCCAACATGATTGACATACTTTACCATGTTCTGTATATGTGGAATCCTTCTATCAATTTTTAATAAAATAGAATTCTGAGAAATTTACCTAAATCATCTTCTCATGTTTCCCATCTTATTTTTGAAAGTCAAATTTTAGATATGCCTGAACATTCTTTGTTTCAGGAAATATTCATATTTTGCCTTTAAGGATTACACTCATTTTTTTCTGGAAATATTCTTGGTGGTGAACTTAGTTCTTTTACCTTATGAAAACTATTACATATGCTATGATACTTTAAAGTGGTAAAGTGCTTGTAATTTAAGTGAATTCTAGTTGCTTGATTTATTTTCTATTTATCTTGGGAGTATGAGAATTTGCCTTTAGTTTTTCTAGCAATTTTCAATTGAGTAACTTTTTCAGTTGGTGATGGGTAGAATATTTCCATTTCTATTTGAACCTATGATTCTATGGTATCAGGGCTGGGTTTTTAAAATAATTTCTTGAAATATGTGATGTTTAAGCTTTTTCATTGATCATAGTTTTATGTTTAGGGAATTATTTTTTCAATGATTTTTGACCTTTTTTGACCATTTTTTAAAAAAATCTTTTTTATCACTGAAATTTTTACTACTTTTCCATTTGATCAATTTTAAGGTGTTATTTTCTTTTGCATATTTTAAAATTACTTTTACATTTTTGATAACTTTTTAATTTAATTTATGTCTATAGAAGAATATGATTTTCTCCCCTCAGGACTAGAATGAGAAAGACTATCTTATCACAGCAATTTTGCTCAATTTAGCTGGATTGTGATCTCAGCCTTAGAAATTCAAGATAAATTATGATTTTTTTCTGATGGCACAGTAGGCAAAACATCTGAATTGGATTAAGGAAGACTTGAGTTTAATTTTATCTCAGACACTTTATACCTATTTAACTCTGAACAAGTCTCATAACCTCTCTTGGCTTCAGTTTCATCTCTTTTAAAATGGGTAAAATAGAAGTCCTTTTTGCACAGTTCTTTTGAAGAACAAAAGACAACACATATACATAGCTTTACAAAGCTTAAGGAGTTTTAAAAATACTGAGTTTTATGGTAATTATATATATTTCAAATTACTGAGTTATTTTAAAATAGAGTTTAATGAAATATAAATTGATCATGAGATACATTGGTATACCTGCATGCTTTAATTAGCTATTTAATCATACTTTATGTATAAAAGAAAAGAAAAATATTTTAGAATTTTAAAAGACATTCACTTATATGATTCAAACAATCAACAAAATTATAATATTACGATATTATACATACATGTCAGATTATATATTATAACATTATATATAATATAATAATGGGAAAGTTGTTTTGTTCTTGTTTCTCCTAAGAAAACATATTTGAGGAAGTTTTTTGTCCTTGTGGTTTCATTACTGTCAGTTTAAAATAAGGGAGAGATGGGACAGCTAGGTGGTGCAGTGGATAGAGCACCGGTCCTGGAGTCAGGAGTCCCTGAGTTCAAATCTAGCCTCAGACACTTAATAATTACCTAGCTGTGTGGCCTTGGGCAAGCCACTTAACCCCATTTGCCTTGCAAAAATCTAAAAAAAAATAAAATAAAATAAGGGAGAGAAACAAGAAGATAGTTCTTTAAGAACAGAATTAACAAGCACAGGGATGCTTAAGTTATTTTAGGGAATGAGTTGTAAAAAATATTAAGCAAAAAAAAACCTTCAGAAAAATAATATCACACATTTGCTTACATATTTACATCTTCCCAAAATTTGTAATCACCTGATCTTGGGGAAGAGGAAACTCTGAAATGCTTGCTGGTGTCTTTGAGAAAAGGAATACTCATTGAAACCATGAGGAAGGCTTCAATCAGTTATATATAGTTGCACTCAATTTTTACAGCAAGTGCTTCTGATAAAGGGCTGAATCAAATTTATAAGAATGGAATCAAATTAAAAGAATAACATGTAATTCTCCAATTGATAAAAGGATATGAAAAGACAATTCTCAGATGAAGAAATTAAAACTTTTGTCACATAAAAATGCTTTAAATCATTATTGATTACAGTAACTTAAATGAAAACAACTCTTAGGTACTACTTCATATCTATCAGACTGACTAATAAGATTAAAAAGGAAAATGATCAATGTTAGAAGGAATGTAGGAAAACTGGGACACTAATTCACTGTTAGTGGAGTTGTCAACTAACCAAATATTTTTGAAGAACAATTCGGAATTATGCCCAAAGGTTGATAAAGTTGTATATATACCCTTTGATCCAGCAATACCACTACTAAGTCTGTATCCCAAAGAGATCACAAAAAGGGTAAAAAACCCATGTGCACAATAACATCTATAACAATTCCTTTTGTAGATGCAAATAATTGGAAATTGAATGGAGACCTTCAATTGGGAAATGGCTGACTAAATTGTAATTATATGAACATGATTGAACACTAGTATTCTATATGAAATCGTGAGATAAAGGAAATCAGAAAAACCTGGAAAGACTTACATGAACCTATAAGTGAAGTAAGCAGAAACATAAGAATATTGTATAAACTAATACCAACATTGTGTGATGATCATTGATGATACACTTCCTCATTTCAGTAACACAATAATGAAAGACAATTCTAAAAGACTTCTGAGGAAAATTACCATCCATATCCAGAGAAGGAAATATGTTTAAATGCAGATGAAAATTTACTATTTTCAATTTTTAGCTTAATGCATTGTTTTTTCCCATTAATTATTTTTCCTTTCCAATTTGATTCTTCTTTCACAACATAATTAATATGGATTTATGTTTAACATAGGTATACATATATATTATTTGTTATATTAGATTGCTTTCTGTCAGAGGGAGGGGAGGGAAAGAAAGGAGGGAGGGAGAAAAAATGTAAAATTCATAAAAAGAATGATTGTTGAAAACTATCTTTGCATTTGTATTTGTATTTGGAAAAATAAATAAATGAAATAGTTTATAATATATATATATATGGGAGTTGTATTTTTCTCTCCTAAAATTATGAGAAAAATTGACTTCTCCCTAAAAATATTTTTTCAAGCATTTATAATTATTTTATAAGCAACTATGAATGAGATAGTATTATTTTATTTGAGATCATCTTAGAAATGAAAGAAAATAAAATTTGGGGAAAATGCAAATATGTTAGCAGATGTGTAATACTTTCTGAAGGTTTTTCTTTGCTTAATCCTTTTTTAGAAATCCACGTAGAGAGAGAGAGAGAGAGAGAGAGAGAGAGAGAGAGAGAGAGAGATTTGGAATAATGATTCATTTTTTTCAAATGTTTCAATTAGTAAGTCAATTGGGGATAATAATATGAAGAGATGAATGTCAGTCATAGTTATGCTGATGCCTACTTCTTTTAATTGAATTTATATTTGTGTGACCCTTATGAAAATTAGAGTCTTTATTCTAACTTTCATTCACACTGACAATTCAGTTCTACAAATGACTGATTACATTTCTATTCAAGCATTCATCCAGAATTCATTAATCCTGAGTTGTTGGGATGTCATTTTAATGCTATCTGCTTTAATTCCCTTTCAGATATTGTGTCCCCAATATCAATCACTGGCATAATCTAAATGTCATTCTTATCACTGATTAACACCTTACTATAATTTAACCAATTAATATAATTTATGTTTTAGGAAAAGAATATTTATAAGAAGATAAAGCAACAAAAATGAATGCATTCCCTTGGCAGTAATAGTTAAATCCCTGGGAAAATGTGCTCAGAGTTAAAGAAGTTAGTATAAAATAATTGTTCCACCATATTTGCTTCTAAATAACTAAAATATTCCCCCTTGGCTACCTTTAATTCACTGTTAGGGTAGATATTCCAGCAGGCTGCTCAAGATATCACTCAATATTTTAAATATATGCATGTAGGTAGGTATGTATGTGTATACACATCTGTATGCATGTTATTTCATCCAATATAATGTTAACTCCTTGGGGGAAGAATGCTTAATTTTTGTCTTTTTCCCCCTATCATCTAATAATTTCATTTAGAAAATAAACAAAAAAAAGAAAAATAACAAAGCAAATCTTTCATTAAATCAATACATTCTCAGTCATTCAATATTGATGTTAAAATTATCTGGAGCATTTAAATTTTAATTAATTTGACCCAAGAAGCATAGATAAAATGTAGAAGATGTGACATATAAGTCCATGGCTATGGTGAGTTCATTATGCATTATGTCATGTTTATTTATCTTGCAAAAAGTATACAAAGGAAATGTAAAATACCTTTGGAGAAAAGATTTAGCATCTACCTTTGAGCTTGAATGATTTTATGTAGGATGGGAAAAATGATTAAGTCTCATCTAATCCCAAAAAACAAAATAAAAGGAAAAAGACAAAGAAAATAACTATTTTTCATTAAGAAATAATGCTTATTAGAAATACAAATCAAATGGTACCACATACTTCTATAATATGGGAAAATGTTATCCGAAAAGCATGATTTAAAAAAAAAGCCTAGACATCATCTCTCAAGAAATTATTAAGGAAAATGTATCTGATATTCTAGAAACAGAAGGTAAAATAGAAATTGAAAGAAGCCACTAATAACTTTCTGATATCTCAAAATGAAAACTATAGGGAATAGTTTAGCTATATTCCAGAGCTCCTAGGTAAATGAGAAAATATTGCAATCAGTCTAAAATAAACTTCAATTATTATGGACCCAATTAGAATAATATAAGATTTAGTTACTTCAAAATTAATGGATCAGAAGAATTGGAATGTGAGGTTACAAAAGACAAAAGAACTGAGATTAAAATGAAGAATCGCCTATGCATTAAAACTGAGCATAATCCTTCAGTGAAGAAAGTTGACATTCAACGAAATTGGGAATTTTTCAAGTATTCATGATGAAAAATCCAGAGCTATATGGAAATTTTCATTTTCAAATACAAAACTGTCAACTGGGAAAGAGGGGAACCAGGTTGTCAGAGAGAAGTCAGGAAGTCAGCCCTTTTAGCTTCCATCAGAAACAACATTGAAGCAAGACAATAATTCTGGAATAACAGAACCCACAGAGTTGATCAATTTTTCAACTGAGGATGTCTTAGAAAGATTTCAGAAAAGAACTGTCCCATTGAAGTGGAGGGTAGCACAATCCAATATAGGCTGATGAAAGAAAGCCAGAAGGAAGCTCTCAGCCACCTCAAAAAATCAGGAACCCAGTCCACTAGTCTTGGCTCAGCAGTCTAGTAGCATAACAGACCTGCTGTGAGGGTTCCATCTCTAGTTCATTAGGGAAATTGTGAGCTTCAGAAGCCCTACACAAGCAATGTAACTAAGTTGGGCAGCCCCAACACAATGAACAATCTGATAGCATCAGAGATCCCTTAGCTGAAAGTCAGTGAACAGCCCACAGACCCCCAGCATGAGAATATTGTGACAGTGCCCACTGTGGATCAGGAGCAGAACTCAACTTAAAAGTCAAGGAGTAGGCTAAAATTGAGTAAGAAATACACACAAAAAAAATCTGACCATAAAAAAGCTACTAAGATCAAAATACCAACTCAGAAGAGGATGATGGAAAAAGATCTACATGTGGAGTTCCAAAATAGAATAGGGATTGTCCCAACCTGAAAAACCCCTTTTGGAATAACTCAAAAATATGATTTTTAAAATCAATTAAGAGAGGTAGAAGGAAAAAATGAGAAAAAGAAATGAAAGCTATGCAAAAGAACTTGCAAAAGAAAGCATTAAAATTGACTCTGGAAAACAACTCCTTTTAAATACATTTGCCGGGAGCAGCTAGATGGCATTAGAGCACTTGCTCTGAAGTCAGGAGGACCTGAGTCCAGATCCCATCTCAGACACTTAATACTGACTTAGCTGAAGTCACTTAGCTCTATTGCCTTTCAAAAATCATAACTAAAATAAAATAAAATACTTTTGGCCAATTGGGAAAAGAAAATAATTCTTTAAACAATTGAATTGACTTAATAGAAAAAGATACCTGGAGAAAATAATTTCTTAAAAGTAGAACTGGGGGGTAGCTAGGTGCTGCAGTGGATAGAACACCGACTCTGGAGTCAGGAGTACCCGAGTTCAAATCCAACCTCAGATACTTAATAATTGCCTAATTGTGTGACCTTGGGCACATTAAGTCCCCATTGCCTTTAAAGAACTAAAAAAAGAAAAAGAAAAAGTAGAATTGAGCAAGTTAAAAGTAATGACTTCATGTTACATCAAGGTTCAGTCAAAGAAAACAAAAAAAATTGAAAAAATAGAAGGAAATGTAAAATACCTCACTGAAAAGACAAGAGACTAGAAAAAGAGATCAAAGAGAAATAATTTAAGGATTATTGGACCATCCGAAAGCAATGAAAAAAGGAAGCCTGGTCCACATCTTTTAAAAATTCATGAAGGAAATCAAAGGGTAAAATAGACATTGAAGGAATCTATAGATAACCTCTTGAAGAAGATTCCAAAATGTCTACTCCAAGGAATATTCTAACCAATTTTTAGAATTAGCAAGTCAAGGAGAAAAAAATTCAGATACCAAGGAACAACAGACAGGGCTTAAAGGACTGGAGGATCTATAATATGATATTCTGGATGGCAAAAGACCTTTTCCTGTAAAATTCACCATATTCCTTTAGGGAACAAATGAATATTCAATGAAATAGGGTTCTTTCCAATGTTCCTAACGAAAAATACCTGAAGAGAAAACTGTTTCTCTGAATGGAAAACCCAAGAGATGCATTAAAAGGTAAACAGGGAAAAATATCATTCAGTAAGATTAAACTTTTTATATTCTTATACAAGAAGATGATACTTGTAATTCTTGAGATTTATATCTCGATTAGAAAAAAAGAATACTTGCATAGCATGTGTGGGCATAAGTTGATTTTAAAATGATAATATAAAAAACAGTAACTAATGTCTAAACAATATGGTACTGGAGAAAGAGTAAAGGGAATGTAGAATATGGTAAATGACAACACAGGAGGGGCACAATAATTATACAGGGGGGAAAGAAAGGGGGTGAGAATTGTGTGAATATTACTCTCATTGAATTTAACTCAAAGAAGAAATGACATATATATATATATATATATATATATATGTATATATATATACACACAGTTGGATTTAGAATTTTATCTTTCCCTAAAGGAAATTAGGAGAGGAAAGGGAAAAGCAAAGAGAATACCTGATTAAAAGAAATATTTAATTCTTCCTATTCATATCATGAATCCAAAAAAACCCCCACAAAGATCCATGAAAATGGAATGAAAATAATGGAAAAGTAAATAACCTAACTACAATTCACATAAATAATCAATAATTTCATCTAAGTGAATGACAATAGTGAAACAACATACAAATTTACGAGAAGCAACCAAAACAATTTTAGGGGAAACAGATCAATTAATTGATCATACAATGAAAAATTTTAGAAAAAAATTCTAATTTAAAAATCCCTAATTAAATACAGAATTAGAAATACTAACAATCAAAGGGGATATTAATAAAAATTGAAAGTTATAAAACTCTAGAAGTAACAAAATTAAGTTGCTTTTTTAAACCAATAAAACAGATAAATCTTTGGTGTATTTGATTGTAAAAACAAAAAGAAAGAAGGAAATTAGATACTAATATTAAAAAATGGAGTGAATTCAGTACCAATGAAGACTAAATTGATAATTTAGGGATACTTTGCCAAACTGGAAGTCAATAAATGAGACATCCTTAGTGAAATAGATTAATATTTATGAAAAATATATTAAATCATCCAGATTATCAGTAGACGAAATAAATAGTAATATTAACCCCATTTTGAGGAAAAAAGAAATTGAACAAGCCATCAATGAATTCACTCAGAAAAATCTCCAGGAACAGATGGATATGAAAGTTAATTCTTCCAATAATAAAAAGAATAGGTAATTCCAATACTATGTGAACCATTTGAAAATAAAACCAGGTGAAGTAGGTCTGCCAAATTTCTTTTATGATACAAATATAGCCTTGATACCTAAACCAGAAAATGCCAAAACAGAGAAAGAAAATTATAGAATAATTTCTGTAATGAATATTGAAACAAAAATATTAAATAAAAAATTAGCAAAGAGATTACAGAATTTTATCACAAGGATAATGTACTAGCACAAGCTTGGATCTATACCAGGAATTCAGGATTGATTCAATATTAGAAAAAATAATCAATAAAATTGATCATAAAAATAACAATACTAACAGAAGTCATATAATTATCTTAATATATACTAAAAAAGTTTTTGAAAAAATAGAGCACTCATTTCTATTAAAAATACTAGACACTATTGGAATAAATGAAGTTTTCCTTAAAGTGGTAAGTCTAATCTATCTAAAACCCATTTGTAAAGGGGATAAGGTAGAAGGTGTCTTCTCAAAAAGATCCGGGAAGAAACAAGGATGCATATTATATCCACTATTACTGAATAATTTACTAGAAATGTTATTTTTAGCAATAACAGAAGAAAAAGAATTTGACAGAATTAGACTAATCAATGAGGAAAATAGAATAGTACTCTTCACATGTGATATGATGGTATACTTAGAGAATTCTAGAAAATCAAAGTAAAAAACTACTTGAAACAGCAACTTTAGCAAAGTTGCAAGACATAAAATAACCCCACATAAATCATTAGTATTTCTATATATTACCAACAAGTTCCAGCAGCAAGAGATAGAAAGAGAAATTCTACTTAAAGTACCATCTTTCTTCATGTATAAGATGCATCATTTTCTGAAAATTTTGGGGTCTAAAAACTAGAAGCATCTTATATAGTGGCTATAGATGCTTTTTACTTGAATTTCCTGCTTTTTCCCAGTTGTCTTTGCGCTCATTGTTTCACATTTGTAGCCAGTATATTAGGTTATGTTTTGCCACATTCTGCCAAGAAATGGCTAAGAAAAAATTTTTGTACAGTGATGAATTCAAGTTAAAAGTGATCCAATTTGCAGAAGTGAATGGAAATCACATTGCTGAAGTATCAGTTTGAGCCTCCTCTAACTGAGAAAACAATCCAAGACTGGATACAGGAAGAAGAAACCTGACTGAAAATGCTATGGCCAAAGAAGGCCATGAGAGGCAGTCAACAAAATGGCCTGATTTAGAAAGGGAATTGTAGCTATGGATTGAAAAGCAAAGGGCTACTGGAATTCCTGTGTCCACAAAGATGGTTCAGCAGGAGGCAAGAAAAATGGCTGATGAAAAAGAAGTGAATGATTTCAAAGAAGGACACAATTGATGCTTCAGGTTCTTGAAATGGAATGGACTAAGTATGAGTCCACACACTAGACTTGTCCAAATGATTCATGAAAGCTGGGAGCAGAAAGTCCTTAAATTTCATGATAAATAAAACTTGGGTTCAATAACTTTATGTTATACATTTTTTTTTTTCAAATTTCAGGCCCTGAAATTAAGGTGTGTCTTATACATGGGGCCATATGGCAATTGTAGGTGGGATTTCCAAGGCAAAGGCATAAGGGTGGAGAGAAGATTGGAAGTTCTCTTAGCTTTTCCTAATTTTTCCACTAAAATGACTTTAAATCTAGCCTTTAAACAGCATGAAGGAACACAACTGAAAAAAAAAAGAGTAAAAAACTTTTTCACTTCAATATATCTTGTAGAGACTTCAGAAAGGTCTCTCTCCCTTGGGTAAAAGGGGAATCCAATCCAGTGCAGACAAGGAATGGGGATGTCAGCAAGAAACCATTAGCCAGAGAATACAGATGATTAATCAATGCCCCTGGGTCCCAGCTCAGCAGACCAGTGGTAAAACTGGCCAACCATGAAGGCCACAACTTCATTGCAGAAGGTATATTAGGAGCTCTGGAATGCTAATGCAACAGGAAGGATTGAGTTGGGCTGTCCTAAAGTAAGGAGCAAGCCACAGTACCTGAGGCCCCAGGGCAGAGAAACATTGACCAGATCCATGGCCCATAGCACAAGAATCTTAGAACAGTGCCCCCTTTGCCCCAGGAGCAGACTTCAACTTTTAAATTGGGCAAAATAAATAAAACCAAAAAGAGACCTAACCATTAAAAGCTATTATGATGATAAAGGAAAGTCAAAATGCCAACTCTAAATGTTAAAGCTGTGACAAAATGCCTACATGTGAACCCTCAAAGGGGATTATTAATTGATCTCAAATCCAAAAGTTCCTTTTAGAAGAACTCAAAAAAAGGCTTTTTAAACAACTGAATAAATTTCTTTGGTAAAAGGAAAAAATTGTGGAAATAAATGAGATTTATGCTGGGAGAATTGTAAAAAACTGAAAAAGGAAGCACAAAAATTGACTGAAAGGGCAGCTAGGTGATGTAGTGGATAAAGCACCAGTCTTGAAGTTAGGAGGACATGAATTCAAATAGAAATAATTACCTAACTGTGTGACCTTGGGCAAGTCACTTAACTACATTGACTTGCCAAAAAAAAAAATGACTGAAGAAGACTATACCTTTAAAAATAGAATTGGTCAAATGGAATAATAGATTTAAAAGCTAACTGAAGAAAACTAATTTTCAAACATTAGAATTGGGTAAGTGGAAACTAATGACATGAAGAATACATAAAAAAACTGAAAAAAAATTAGAAAATTTGTATTAACTTATAGAAAAAACAACCAACCTGGAAAACAGGTAAAGTAGAAATAATTTAGGAATTATTGTACAACCTGAAAGTGAAGCTCTAAATAGGGCCTTGGACAATATCTTACAAGAAAATTATCTGAAAACTACCTAAAATCCTAGAAAATTAGTTCTTGAAAGTAAAAGAGTTCTTGAAAAAATCCATCGATCATCCCCCTTAAAAGATCAGGGGTAAAAAAAAACTCCAAGGAATATTACAACTGAATTCTAGAATGGCAAGTCAAGGGAAATAATACAAACAGAAAGAAAATATGATATTCCAGAGGGCAAAGTAATTTGAACTACAACCAAGAATCAACTATACTGCAAAATTCAGCATGCTCTTTCCTGAAAAAAGATGGACATTCAATGAAAATGGAGACTTTCAAACTTTTCTGATTAAAAGAAATCAGAATTGAACAGAAA